>NW_027364465.1:0-226292 GCF_046119375.1 Phyllobates terribilis | reverse complement strand
AGGATGGGAGACATATATATATATATATATATATATATATATATATATATGTCTCCCATCCTGGTATATATATATATATATATATATATATGTCTCCCATCCTGGTATATATATATATATATATATATATGTCTCCCATCCTGGTATATATATATATATATATATATATATATATATATATATATATATATATATATATATATATATATATATATATATATATATATATATATATATATATATATATATATATATATATATACCAGGATGGGAGACATATATATATATATATATATATATACCAGGATGGGAGACATATATATATATATATATATATATACCAGGATGGGAGACATATATATATATATATACCAGGATGGGAGACATATATATATATATATATATACCAGGATGGGAGACATATATATATATATATATATATATATATACCAGGATGGGAGACATATATATATATATATATATATATATACCAGGATGGGAGACATATATATATATATATATATATATATACCAGGATGGGAGACATATATATATATATATATATATACCAGGATGGGAGACATATATATATATATATATATATATATATACCAGGATGGGAGACATATATATATATATATATATATATATACCAGGATGGGAGACATATATATATATATATATATATATATATACCAGGATGGGAGACATATATATATATATATATATATATATATACCAGGATGGGAGACATATATATATATATATATATATATATACCAGGATGGGAGACATATATATATATATATATATATACCAGGATGGGAGACATATATATATATATATATATATATACCAGGATGGGAGACATATATATATACCAGGATGGGAGACATATATATATATATATATATATATATATATACCAGGATGGGAGACATATATATATATATATATATATATATATATATATATATATATATATATATACCAGGATGGGAGACATATATATATATATATATACCAGGATGGGAGACATATATATATATATATACCAGGATGGGAGACATATATATATATATATATATATATATGTCTCCCATCCTGGTATATATATATATATATGTCTCCCATCCTGGTATATATATATATATATATGTCTCCCATCCTGGTATATATATATATATATATATATATATGTCTCCCATCCTGGTATATATATATGTCTCCCATCCTGGTATATATATATATATATATATATATGTCTCCCATCCTGGTATATATATATATATATATATATATATATGTCTCCCATCCTGGTATATATATATATATATATATATGTCTCCCATCCTGGTATATATATATATATATGTCTCCCATCCTGGTATATATATATATATATATATGTCTCCCATCCTGGTATATATATATATATATATATATATATATATATATATATATGTCTCCCATCCTGGTATATATATATATATATATATATATGTCTCCCATCCTGGTATATATATATATATATATATGTCTCCCATCCTGGTATATATATATGTCTCCCATCCTGGTATATATATATATATATATATATATATATGTCTCCCATCCTGGTATATATATATATATATATATATGTCTCCCATCCTGGTATATATATATATATGTCTCCCATCCTGGTATATATATATATATGTCTCCCATCCTGGTATATATATGTCTCCCATCCTGGGCCCATCCTGGTATATATATATATATATATATATATATATATATATATATATATATGTCTCCCATCCTGGTATATATATATATATATATATATATATATATATATATATATATATGTCTCCCATCCTGGTATATATATGTCTCCCATCCTGGGCCCATCCTGGTATATATATGTCTCCCATCCTGGTATACAGTGGGTATGGAAAGTATTCAGACCCCTTTAAATTTTTCACTCTTTGTTTCATTGCAGCCATTTGGTAAATTCGAAAAAGTTCATTTTTTTTCTCATTAAAGTACACTCTGCTCCCCATCTTGACTGAAAAAGACAGAAATGTAGAAATTTTTGCAAATTTATTATAAACGAAAAACTGAAATATCACATGGTCATAAGTATTCAGACCCTTTGCTCAGTATTGAGAAGAAGTACCCTTTTGAGCTAGTACAGCCATGAGTCTTCTTGGGAATGATGCAACAAGTTTTTCACACCTGGATTTGGGGATCCTCTGCCATTCTTCCTTGTAGATCCTCTCCAGTTCCGTCAGGTTGGATGGTGAACGTTGGTGGACAGCTATTTTCAGGTCTCTCCAGAAATGCTCAATTGGGTTTAGGTCAGGACCCTGGCTGGGCCAGTCAAGAATGGTCACAGAGTTGTTCTGAAGCCACTCTTTTGCTATTTTAGCTGTGTACTTAGGGTCATTGTGTTGTTGGAAGGTGAACCTTCGGCCAAGTCTGAGGTCCAGACCACTCTGGAAGAGGTTTTCATCCAAGATATCTCTGTACTTGGACACATTCATGTTTCCTATAATTGCAACCAGTCGTCCTGTCCCTGCAGCTGAAAGACACCCCCATAGCATGATGCTGCCACCACCATGTTTCACTGTTGGGATTATATTGGGCAGGTGATGAGCAGTGCCTGGTTTTCTTCACACACACCGCTTAGAATTATCACCAAAAAGTTCTATCTTCATCTCATCAGACCAGAGGATCTTATTTCTCATAGTCTGAGAGTCCTTCATGTGTTTTTGAGCAAACTCTATGCGGGCTTTCATATGTCTTCCACTGAGGAGAGGCTTCCGTCGGGCCACTCTGCCATAAAGGCCCGACTGGTGGAGGGCTGCAGTGATAGTTGACTTTGTGAAACTTTCTCCCATCTCCCTATTGCATCTCTGGAGCTCAGCCACAGTGGTCTGGGGGTTCTTCTTTACCTCTCTCACCAAGGCTTTTCTCCCACGATTGCTCAGTTTGGCTGGACGGCCAGGTCTAGGAAGACTTCTGGTGGTCCCAAACTTCTTCCATTTAAGGATTATGGAGGCCACTGTACTCTTAGGAACCTTGAGTAATGCAGAAATTATTTTGTAACCTTGGCCAGATCTGTGCCTTGCCACAATTCTGTCTCTGAGCTCCTTGGGCAGTTCCTTTGAAGTCATGAGTCTGATTTGGTCTGACATGCACTGTGAGCTGTGAGGTCTTATATAAACAGGTGTGTGCCTTTCCAAATCAAGTCCTATTAGTTTAATTACACACAGCTGGACTCCAATGAAGAAGTAGAACCATCTCAAGGAGGATCACAAGGAAATGGACAGCATGAGACTTAAATTATGAGTGTCTGAGCAAAGGGTCTGAATACTTATGACCATGTGAAATCTCAGTTTTTGTTTTTTAATAAATTTGCAAACATTTCTGGGTTTTTTTCAGTCAAGATGGGGTGCAGAGTGTACTTTAATGAGAAAAAAATGAACTTTTTAGAATTTACCAAATGGCTTCAATGAAACAAAGAGTAAAAAATGTAAAGGGGTCTGAATACTTTTCTTACCCACTGTATATGCCCCCCATCCTGGACCCATCCTGGTGTATATGTCCCCCATCCTGGTGTATATGTCCCCCATCCTGGGCCCATCCGGATACAGTACAGACCAAAAGTTTGGACACACCTTCTCATTTAAAGATTTTTCTGTATTTTAATGACGTTGAAAATTGTACATTCACACTGAAGGCATCAAAACAATGAATTAACACATGTGGAATTATATACTTGACAAAAAAGTGTGAAACAACTGAAAATATGTCTTATATTCTAGGTTCTTCAAAGTAGCCACCTTTTGCTGCTTTGATGACTGCTTTGCACACTCTTGGCATTCTATTGATGAGCTTCAAGGGTTTGTCACAGATTTTGATGCAGATTTGCGGCAGGTGTGAAAACTGCGTAATCCACTGTGAAAAGCTGCAGTGTAAATTAAAAAACTGCAGATTAAAGGGGTTGTCTCTGTGACTGCAGACTTGGGAATCCTTAGAGTGCGCACAGTGCTCGCTGTCAGGATTCTCCAAATCTCATACTTGTGGTCACATGACCTCCTGCTACCGGTGTTATGTTCTGCTACCAAAGCTAAGGAAAGAGAGGAGATCTGTCCCTACTATAAGACTCAGCTGAATCCCTACGATGTAACAGGGAACCTGATCCTGCGATCAGACCTGCTAAAGTCCTAATCTAGTCTGTACGGAGACCTATAGATTTGGGGAGGGAATCCCTACAAGTACTAAGGACTGGGAGGAATATGGGACACCTCCTAACAGAAATAGTAGCAGACAGACGAACAAACAAAATAGATAGAACATAGAGGTCCATAGACCAAGCAAACTAACAGAGTTAGATACAGAGCACAGGCTAGCTAGAAAGTAGATATACAATGAAGTCCAGCAAAGCCAGAAGGGCGGAGCAGGATTAAATAGGCCAACAAGGTCATGTGACCAGCAAAGGAAAAAAAACCTAACAGCAAGGTTCTAACAACCGGCACTGGAGAATCCTTACAGTGAGCACTGTGCGTGCTATGAGGATTCCCAAGTCAACAGTCACATAGAGTGACTGCAGACTTGAACCCTAAGGCCGGACAACCCCTTTAAGGGTTTGTCCCACAGGCAGAATTCCGGCCACAGAAATCCACAGTGACAGTGTTGTGGAAATGCTGCAAAAAAAAACAAAAACGCTTAGGCTACATTCCCCCTTCTGCCCCAAAATGAGCCCCCTGAGGGGAGAAGACCCCCCCCCAAGGAAAAAGAGTGTACCCCAAAGGGTAATCACCTTCTTTGCATAGTCCTTGTCCAGCTTCTCAAAGTATGTGTTTTAAAAAAAGACAAAATACTGTAAGCATACCTGGCTGCAATAACGCAGCCAAACTCTGATTCATGCTGCCCATGGTTCAGGCATCATGACTTTACTGTCAGGTTCCCTTTAAGGAGGGGGAACGATTTTACTTTTATTCGCAGTATTAATGGGTATTTCATACATTTTCTTAAAGGATAAACGAAGTTGCATCACTAAAAAGCTAAGAGACGTCGATGGGAAAAGAGATAACCTGAAGAACCTGAAATATGAAATCCTGAAGGACATGTCTTCTCTGCAAGGCTTGCTACAGACTGTAGAATCCACGAACAAGACCGCTCTGTTGAGAGATATGAGCCAAAATATGGTCTCCCTGTGCCTCGGTTTAAAAGATCAGCAGCGTAGCCTGGAAACTGTCGAGCAAACAGCAGAGCCCAGCAGAGATGTGGAGAAGCAGGCCATGACCAAACTGATGGCTACGATAGAGGAGATAAGGTACGTGACAACTCAAGGTGATCTCAGTGGACTGGTCACATAAGGCCACATATCTAGGGCTGTGTACCAGCCAGATTCCTATTCAACTAGGTCTTAAAATGTGATTTTACCTTTCACGGTAAGGCTGAAGTATTTGGTTGCCACTGCACCTTTTATCGTACCGAATAGCAAGGGTCTCAGAGGTTAGACCTCCACCAATTGATAGCCAATCCTAACTACATGAGTTGTCCCAAAAACATTTTATCACCTCTCTATAAAAAAAAAAGTGATAAATGATATAATTTGTAGGAGGCCAACCTCTGAGGACACCGAGCGATTAGGAGAATGGAAGTCCCAAAATTGTGTGACCACCACTCTCTATTCACTTGCATGGGTCTTTGAGAGCAGAATAATCATGAGTGACCACCGTTCCCATAGACAGTGAGTAGAGCAGTGGACATCAACGTGTACTTCTGCTCCACACAGTAGACTTTAGGATCTGAGCTCTTGCTATTGGACCTCCAGTGATCCTATATTTATCACCTACCCTATGGGACAATCTCTTCACGAGACTAAGGCTGGCCATACACTTGAAAGAACTTTGGACAAATGTTAGTTGGGTCAACATCTATCGCTCTTGACTCCCTCACACTCGTGAGCGCTCAAGAGGAGAAAAGAGCTGCAAGACGCTTTTGGCGGCCGCTTATCGCCTGTGAAAATGACAGGACGGGGGGATTGACATTCCAACCGCTAGATCCTTCTCTATCTCATCTGTCAGGTCACCTGTCAGGTCTTTCAGTTCCTCCAAAATTGTCGAGCCCATCTGAACTTCATCTAACGTATATTGGGGGACCTTGGAGCCTTGTGAAGCTTCTTTTCCAATGTCCACAAGGCAGCACTTCCTGTTCGGCACTCTGGTGTTTTTTTCTTTTATTAACCTTAGGGACTAGAGAAGAGCAAATAAATTTGCAGGACCCTGGTCCAGGCGGTCAGGTTAGTATTCTGTGACTACCTCTTACCTGTAGGCATCTACGGATCTTTTTTAGATTAGCCGGCCTGGCATGACACCACACTCCAAAAATGATGTCGCACCAGACCGACTAATCAAGAGAGCCACAGATGCAGTCAGGTAGGAGGTGATCCACAGGACTCCTGTCCAGCTGCCACGGGATATTGACCTGGCCACTGGATCGGATCTAGTCATCATACATACATATAATAATGACCTTATTATAAGGCCAACTAAATCAAGGACAATAAGTGTTGTCATGAGGATACAGTGCACCACTGGTTTTGGTTGGATAACTTTGCAGAAGTCTTTTCAATGTTTCCCTGTTTTATTTTGCATCTTCTTGTGGTGAGATCTTCTGGTCCTATCCACCTTATGATAACATCTTGTACTTTTTACAGGAAAAGCACAGCCCAAATTTGTATTCACTTCGAGACCGTGAGCAGTTTACTGATGAGTGTGCATAAAAAGGTCTTCCACATCGACACGAGGATTAAATCATTTCTATCTCAGGGGAGTTGTGCTAAGGAGCAGCAAGAACGTCTACCTGAGAACATCCAGGAGCAGAGAGCCATCGTGCAACCTTCCCCCGAAACCGTAACTTCTGCTATCTCATCCCTGTTCTACATCCAATAAACTGTCAGTCACACAGTATGGGTGGTCTTTTCACCATATGTTATGTTAAAGTACATCCACACTCTGTCATGTCACACGTAATGAGGCGCGGGCTGGGGGGGGAAGTATGGGACCATCGTCCAAATTGGAAGCTCTCTAATTCTAATGGAGATGTGACCATTCGTTAAAGGGTTTCCACAACTATGATACTGATGACCTATTCTCAGGATATCAGATTAGTGGGGTCAGACACCCCCACCGATCAGCTGTTACCAGCTCTATACACTGTTAAGGTCCAGCCGCTTTTAGAGCCGATACTGCTGACTGGTGACGGACCTCCTCTGATATGATGATCTATTCCCAGGATAGATAATCGATATCACAGTAGTGGAAACCCCCTTTAACATCTGCTTGATGAGGGTGTATGAAAGATCAGTCCAGCACAGTGCTCTCCTCTAGATAAAGTTGGAAAACCTCACCACAAAGAGTGTGTAGCCCTAGACCGAATATGCACATTTAGGGGTTTGTGCACATAGGATGGATAAATCCAAACCGACCCTTGGATATCTTTGGCAGATGTGCAATTTATAGCCCCCCATACACATTAGATAGCGTTAGACCAACAGCCATCTCCCCCATAAAGAAATTTTTGCCCACGATTTACCTCCCCACTAATCGAAAGGATCAACTGTTGAAATTCAACACGCTAGATCCTTCTCTCCACCAACATCACCTATAAGGGGAGAATTTTGAGCCCACCCATACACATTAGATGGGTGACGCATCCAGACAACGTAATATATATGGCTGCCTTTAACCCTATTGTCATGTCTGATTTTCTGTGCCGTATCCACAAAAATCGGTGTTGAATCTGATTCATGTGAACATGGCCCTAAGTCAACAGCCTTACATATGTCTATAAGATTATTGGGTTCCGGTTGGGAGACCCTTAAAGGCATTTTGTCTCAATATGAGGTAAGATAAAATGTCAGCTGTGTCACTGACCACTCATCTCCCATAAAAATAAGGGGGTATTCTAACAACTAAGACCGCAGCAATGACACATGACCATGGCGCTTCATTCCATCCAATAAAAGGAGGAAGAATAAGGGGGTCGGAACCCCAATTCTCGTGAATGATTGGCATTCCAGCAATTAGGCATTTATCCAGTGGATAGGTGATAAATTGCTTTTGTCCACTTCACAGATGTAGCATATCCAGATGCTGATTAGACACATGATTATTATATATGTGCATTAGGCTGGACACAATAAAAGGCCGCTCTATAATGTGCAGTTTTATCACACAGCACAATGGCACAGATGTTGCAAGTTTTGAGGGAGCGTGCTATTGGTGTGCTGACAGCAGAAATGTCCACCAGAGCTGTTGCCGTGAATTGAATATTAATTTCTCTTCCATAAGTCGTCTGCAAAGGTGTTTCAGAGAATTTGGCAGTACATCCAACCAGCCTCACAACCTCAGACCACGTGTAACCACACAAGCCCAGGACCTCAACATCCAGCATCTTCACCTCCAAGATCATCTGAGACCAGTCACTGCTACAATCGGTTTGCGCAGCCAAAGGATTTCTGCACAAACTGTCAGACAGTCTCTGGGAAGCTCATCTGCAGCTCGTCCTCATCAGGGTCTCCACCTGACTGCAGCTCGTCGTCCTCATCGGGGTCTCCACCTGACTGCAGATCCTTATCCTCATCGGGGTCTCCACCTGACTGCAAATCGTCATCCTCATCGGGGTCTTCACCTGACTGCAGATCCTTATCCTCATCGGGGTCTCCACCTGACTGCAGCTCGCCATCCTCAACAGCTGGACCTTTATATTTTGGCAATGTTTGCGTTTTTTGACCAGATTCGCGTCAGGCGCTCCCACACTCGTCCCGAGGGGACGAGCATCTCCGGAATTTGCGATTAAGCCTCGGCGTCTGCGCTACAGTTTTCTGGCTCTGGAACGCACGCGGTTTGGAGCTGGACGCCGCTATTCGGCGTGCCGCACTCTTATCGCATGCCGGACGCGCTGTAATTTTTTCGTAACGTTTCGAGATGAAAAAAATTTTCCAAAGAAATCCTCTCTGCCATGTTCTTTAATAGCCAGCTCTCACCTACAATAGCCAGCCCTCACGAAAAAACTTCGCCGCTGGATGACGCAACGCTCGCCATTTTACAGATCCAGCCCGGGAGATGCTCTGCACGCCGCCCCGGGTCGATCCGACGCCATTAAGGCTCCGAAAAAAGGCTTGCAAAAACCTCGTCCGTGCCAGGTCCGAAAAACAGGCCATTTAGCCAGCCCTCACAACATTTCATCACTTGGAAATGACCACCAGATGGCATCTGTGCTTTAAATATCATTCATTACTTGTCAGCCAGAATTCAGCTGCATTTCTGGAAATTGAACACTGGATGGCAGCTGTGCTTTACAAGCCATTCACTCGTTCATGATAGACCCTCACAGGAAACACACAATAAGGAGATTTTTCACTTATCCTTCGGTGGAAAGGCTGTGATGTGGGGAGGGGATGATGATGTATCTTTTTTGTCTCTGTTGTTTCACTGAGATTAGGACTTTCAAAGTGCTGCTGCCTGAACTTGTAAAACATTAACTCTTTTAACACAGATTGTGACCATATAATCAAATGAGAATAAGGAGTTTAATTAAAGGCATTTAAAAAGTTGCAATTTTATTACATCATTATTTAAAAAGACACAAAAATGGCAGCAATAATCACTGGTATTGAGGCCAATAATCACATCCATAGATGGAGCCCATATTTCATATCAAAAATAGGTAAAAGTAAATAGAGCATGTGACCATGTTGTAAAACACTTAAAGTTGTGTAAAAACCGTGGCGTAGGAACGGGCGGTGAAATAAGTGCGCCAAAAAAACTATAAAGTTTACGTTTTTTTTCCGTAATTCATCAGATGAGGGTGATAACGGACGCTGCGCTGAATGGCGGCGCGTAGGAACGGGCGGTGAAATAAGCGCGCCAAAAAAACTATAAAGTTTACGTTTTTTTTCCGTAATTCATCAGATGAGCGTGATAACGGATGCTGTGCTGAACGGCGGCGCGTAGGAACGGGCGGTGAAATAAGTGCGCCAAAAAAACCGATAAAGTTTACGTTTTTTTTCTGTAATTCATCAGATGAGCGTGATAACGGAATCTGCGCTGAACGGCGGCGCGTAGGAAAAGGCAGTGAAATAAGCGTGCCAAAAAAACTATAAAGTTTACGTTTTTTTTCCGTAATTTATCAGATGAGCGTGATAACGGACGCAGCCCTTAACGGCGGCGTCAGAGCGACTTTTTTTTGTTGCAGATTGAATTTTAAGTGCTTTTGGTATCATCAAACCTGTAGCCAGCTCTCATCCTCATTGAGCTATTCCAAGGGTGAGGGCTGGCTAGGGGTCGCCCTGGAGGCACCTGTAGCCAGCTCTCATCCTCATTGAGCTGCTCCAAGGGTGAGGGCTGGCTAGGGGTCGCCCTGGAGGCACCTGTAGCCAGCTCTCATCCTCATTGAGCTGCTCCAAGGGTGAGGGCTGGCTAGGGGTCGCCCTGGAGGCACCTGTAGCCAGCTCTCATCCTCATTGAGCTGCTCCAAGGGTGAGGGCTGGCTAAGGGTCGCCCTGGAGGCACCTGTAGCCAGCTCTCATCCTCATTGAGCTACTCCAAGGGTGAGGGCTGGATAGGGGTCGCCCTGGAGGCACCTGTAGCCAGCTCTCATCCTCATTGAGCTATTCCAAGGGTGAGGGCTGGCTAGGGGTCGCCCTGGAGGCACCTGTAGCCAGCTCTCATCCTCATTGAGCTATTCCAAGGGTGAGGGCTGGCTAGGGGTCGCCCTGGAGGCACCTGTAGCCAGCTCTCATCCTCATTGAGCTATTCCAAGGGTGAGGGCTGGCTAGGGGTCGCCCTGGAGGCACCTGTAGCCAGCTCTCATCCTCATTGAGCTATTCCAAGGGTGAGGGCTGGCTAGGGGTCGCCCTGGAGGCACCTGTAGCCAGCTCTCATCCTCATTGAGCTATTCCAAGGGTGAGGGCTGGCTAGGGGTCGCCCTGGAGGCACCTGTAGCCAGCTCTCATCCTCATTGAGCTATTCCAAGGGTGAGGGCTGGCTAGGGGTCGCCCTGGAGGCACCTGTAGCCAGCTCTCATCCTCATTGAGCTATTCCAAGGGTGAGGGCTGGCTAGGGGTCGCCCTGGAGGCACCTGTAGCCAGCTCTCATCCTCATTGAGCGTGATAACGGACGCTGCGCTGAACGGCGGGGCATAGGAACGGGCGGTGAAATAAGCGCGCCAAAAAAACTATAAAGTTTACGTTTTTTTTCCGTAATTCATCAGTTGAGGGTGATAACGGACGCTGCGCTGAACGGCGGCGCGTAGGAACGGGCGGTGAAATAAGCGCGCCAAAAAAACTATAAAATTTGTTTTTTTTCCGCAATTCATCAGATGAGCGTGATAACGGAAGCTGCGCTGAACGGCGGCGCGTAGGAACGGGCGGTGAAATAAGCGCGCCAAAAAAACTATAAAGTTTACGTTTTTTTTCCGTAATTCATCAGATGAGCGTGATAACGGAAGCTGCGCTGAACGGCGGTGCGTAGGATCGGGCGGTGAAATAAGCGCGCCAAAAAAACTATAAAAAGTACGTTTTTTTTCGTAATTCATCAGATGAGCGTGATAATGGAAGCTGCGCTGAACGGCGGCGTCAGAGCGATTTTTTTTGTTGCAGATTGAATTTTAAGTGCTTTTGGTATCATCAAACCTGTAGCCAGCTCTCATCCTCATTGAGCTATTCCAAGGGTGAGGGCTGGCTAAGGGTCGCCCTGGAGGCACCTGTAGCCAGCTCTCATCCTCATTGAGCTGCTCCAAGAGTGAGGGCTGGCTAGGGGTTGCCCTGGAGGCTCCTGTAGCCAGCTCTCATCCTCATTGAGCTGCTCCAAGGGTGAGGGCTGGCTAGGGGTCGCCCTGGAGGCACCTGTAGCCAGCTCTCATCCTCATTGAGCTGCTCCAAGGGTGAGGGCTGGCTAGGGGTCGCCCTGGAGGCACCTGTAGCCAGCTCTCATCTTCATTGAGCTGCTCCAAGGGTGAGGGCTGGCTAGGGGTCGCCCTGGAGGCACCTGTAGCCAGCTCTCATCCTCATTGAGCTGCTCCAAGGGTGAGGGCTGGCTAGGGGTCGCCCTGGAGGCACCTGTAGCCAGCTCTCATCCTCATTGAGCTATTCCAAGGGTGAGGGCTGGCTACGTGTCGCCCTGGAGGCACCTGTAGCCAGCTCTCATCCTCATTGAGCGTGATAACGGACGCTGCGCTGAACGGTGGCGCATAGGAACGGGCGGTGAAATAAGCGCGCCAAAAAAACTATAAAGTTTACGTTTTTTTTCCGTAATTCATCAGATGAGGGTGATAACGGACGCTGCGCTGAACGGCGGCGCGTAGGAACAGGCGGTGAATTAAGCGCGCCAAAAAAGCTATAAAGTGTACGTTTTTTTTCCATAATTCATTAGATGAGCGTGATAATGGAAGCTGCGTTGAACGGCGGCGCGTATGAACTGGCGGTGAAATAAGCGTGCCAAAAAAACTATAAAGTTTACGTTTTTTTTCCGTAATTCATCAGATGAGCGTGATAATGGAAGCTGCGTTGAACGGCGGCGCGTATGAACTGGCGGTGAAATAAGCGCGCCAAAAAAACTATAAAGTTTACGTTTTTTTTCCGTAATTCATCAGATGAGCGTGATAACGGATGCTGTGCTGAACGGCGGCACGTAGGAACGGGCGGTGAAATAAGTGCGCCAAAAAAACGATAAAGTTTACGTTTTTTTTCTGTCATTTATCAGATGAGCGTGATAACGGACGCAGCCCTTAACGGCGGCGTCAGAGCGAATTTTTTTTGTTGCAGATTGAATTTTAAGTGCTTTTGGTATCATCAAACCTGTAGCCAGCTCTCATCCTCATTGAGCTATTCCAAGGGTGAGGGCTGGCTAAGGTTCGCCCTGGAGGCACCTGTAGCCAGCTCTCATCCTCATTGAGCTGCTCCAAGGGTGAGGGCTGGCTAAGGGTCGCCCTGGAGGCACCTGTAGCCAGCTCTCATCCTCATTGAGCTGCTCCAAGGGTGAGGGCTGGCTACGTGTCGCCCTGGAGGCACCTGTAGCCAGCTCTCATCCTCATTGAGCTTCTCCAAGGGTGAGGGCTGGCTAGGGGTCACCCTGGAGGCACCTGTAGCCAGCTCTCATCCTCATTGAGCTGCTCCAAGGGTGAGGGCTGGCTAGGGGTCGCCCTGGAGGCACCTGTAGCCAGCTCTCATCCTCATTGAGCTGCTCCAAGGGTGAGGGCTGGCTAGGGGTCGCCCTGGAGGCACCTGTAGCCAGCTCTCATCCTCATTGAGCTGCTCCAAGGGTGAGGGCTGGCTAGGGGTCGCCCTGGAGGCACCTGTAGCCAGCTCTCATCCTCATTGAGCTGCTCCAAGGGTGAGGGCTGGCTAGGGGTCGCCCTGGAGGCACCTGTAGCCAGCTCTCATCCTCATTGAGCTGATCCAAGGGTGAGGGCTGGCTAGGGGTCGCCCTGGAGGCACCTGTAGCCAGCTCTCATCCTCATTGAGCTGCTCCAAGGGTGAGGGCTGGCTAGGTGTCGCCCTGGAGGCACCTGTAGCCAGCTCTCATCCTCATTGAGCGTGATAACGGACGCTGCGCTGAACGGCGGCGCATAGGAACGGGCGGTGAAATAAGCGCGCCAAAAAAACTATAAAGTTTACGTTTTTTTTCCGTAATTCATCAGATGAGCGTGATAACGGAAGCTGCGCTGAACGGCGGCGCGTAGGAACGGGCGGTGAAATAAGCGCGCCAAAAAAGCTATAAAGTGTACGTTTTTTTCCATAATTCATTAGATGAGCGTGATAACGGAAGCTGCGCTGAACGGCGGCGCGTAGGAACGGGCGGTGAAATAAGCGCGCCAAAAAAACTATAAAGTTTACGTTTTTTTTCTGTAATTTATCAGATGAGCGTGATAACGGAAGCTGCGCTGGACGGCGGCGCGTAGGATCGGGAGGTGAAATAAGCGTGCCAAAAAAACCATAAAATTTACGTTTTTTTTCCGTAATTCATCAGATGAGCGTGATAACGGAAGCTGCGCTGAACGGCGGCGCGTAGGAACGGGCGGTGAAATAAGCACGCCAAAAAAACTATAAAGTGTACGTTTTTTTTCCATAATTCATTAGATGAGCGTGATAACGGAAGCTGCGCTGAACGGCGGCGCGTAGGAATGGGCGGTGAAATAAGCACGCCAAAAAAACTATAAAGTTTACGTTTTTTTTCCGTAATTTATCAGATGAGCGTGATAACGGACGCAGCCCTTAACGGCGGCGTCAGAGCGACTTTTTTTTGTTGCAGATTGAATTTTAAGTGCTTTTGGTATCATCAAACCTGTAGCCAGCTCTCATCCTCATTGAGCTGCTCCAAGGGTGAGGGCTGGCTAGGGGTCGCCCTGGAGGCACCTGTAGCCAGCTCTCATCCTCATTGAGCTGCTCCAAGGGTGAGGGCTGGCTAGGGGTCGCCCTGGAGGCACCTGTAGCCAGCTCTCATCCTCATTGAGCTGCTCCAAGGGTGAGGGCTGGCTAGGGGTCGCCCTGGAGGCACCTGTAGCCAGCTCTCATCCTCATTGAGCTGCTGCAAGGGTGAGGGCTGGCTAGGGGTCGCCCTGGAAGCACCTGTAGCCAGCTCTCATCCTCATTGAGCTATTCCAAGGGTGAGGGCTGGCTAGGGGTCGCCCTGGAGGCACCTGTAGCCAGCTCTCATCCTCATTGAGCTGCTCCAAGGGTGAGGGCTGGCTAGGGGTCGCCCTGGAGGCACCTGTAGCCAGCTCTCATCCTCATTGAGCTGTTCCATGAGTGAGGGCTGGCTAGGGGTCGCCCTGGAGGCACCTGTAGCCAGCTCTCATCCTCATTGAGCTGCTCCAAGGGTGAGGGCTGGCTAGGGGTCGCCCTGGAGGCACCTGTAGCCAGCTCTCATCCTCATTGAGCTGCTCCAAGGGTGAGGGCTGGCTAGGGGTCGCCCTGGAGGCACCTGTAGCCAGCTCTCATCCTCATTGAGCTATTCCAAGGGTGAGGGCCGGCTAGGGGTCGCCCTGGAGGCACCTGTAGCCAGCTCTCATCCTCATTGAGCTATTCCAAGGGTGAGGGCTGGCTAGGGGTCGCCCTGGAGGCACCTGTAGCCAGCTCTCATCCTCATTGAGCTATTCCAAGGGTGAGGGCTGGCTAAGGGTCGCCCTGGAGGCACCTGTAGCCAGCTCTCATCCTCATTGAGCTGCTCCAAGGGTGAGGGCTGGCTAGGGGTCGCCCTGGAGGCACCTGTAGCCAGCTCTCATCCTCATTGAGCTATTCCAAGGGTGAGGGCTGGCTAGGCGTCGCCCTGGAAGCACCTGTAGCCAGCTCTCATCCTCATTGAGCGTGATAACGGACGCTGCGCTGAACGTCGGCGCGTAGGAACGGGCGGTGAAATAAGCGCGCCAAAAAAACTTTTAAAATTTACGTTTTTTTTCCGCAATTCATCAGATGAGCGTGATAACGGAAGCTGCGCTGAACGGCGGCGCGTAGGAACGGGCGGTGAAATAAGCGCGCCAAAAAAACTATAAAGTTTACGTTTTTTTTCCATAATTCATCAGATGAGCGTGATAACGGAAGCTGCGCTGAACGGCGGTGCGTAGGATCGGGCGGTGAAATAAGCGCGCCAGAAAAACTATAAAATTTACGTTTTTTTTCCATAATTCATTAGATGAGCGTGATAACGGAAGCTGCGCTGAACGGCGGCGCGTAGGAATGGGCGGTGAAATAAGCGCGCCAAAAAAGCTATAAAGTTTACGTTTTTTTTCCGTAATTCATCAGATGAGCGTGATAACGGAAGGTGCGCTGAACGGCGGCGCGTAGAAACGGGCTGTGAAATAAGCGCGCCAAAAAAACTATAAAGTTTACGTTTTTTTCCATAATTCATTAGATGGGCGTGATAACGGACGCTGCGTTGAACGGCGGCGCGTAGGAACGGGCGGTGAAATAAGCGCGGCCAAAAAAATATAAATTTTACGTTTTTTTTTCCGTAATTCATCAGATGAGCGTGATAACGGACGCTGCACTGAACGGAGGAGCGTAGGAACGGGCAGTGAAATAAGCGCGTCAAAAAACTATAAAGTTTTCGGGTTTTTTCCATAATTCATCAGATGAGCGTGATAACGGAAGGTGCGCTGAACCGCGGCGCGTGGGAACGGGCGGTGAAATAAGCACGGCAAAAAAATTATAAAGTTTACGTTTTTTTTCCATAATTCATTAGATGAGCGTGATAACGGAAGCTGCGCTGAACGGCGGCACGTAGGAACGGGCGGTGAAATAAGAGCGCCAAAAAAACTATAAAGTTTATGTTTTTTTTCCTTAATTCATCAGATGAGCGTGATAACGGACGCAGCCCTGAACGGCGGCGTCAGAGCGACTTTTTTGTTGCAGATTGAATTTTAAGTGCTTTTGGTATCATCAAACCTGTAGCCAGCTCTCATCCTCATTGAGCTATTCCAAGGGTGAGGGCTGGCTAAGGGTCGCCCTGGAGGTACCTGTAGCCAGCTCTCATCCTCATTGAGCTATTCCAAGGGTGAGGGCTGGCTAGGGGTCGCCCTGGAGGCACCTGTAGCCAGCTCTCATCCTCATTGAGCTGCTCCAAGGGTGAGGGCTGGCTAGGGGTCGCCCTGGAGGCACCTGTAGCCAGCTCTCATCAAGAAAAAGCTACGCCTACTAAGTTGCATTAACCAATCGGAGCAGATTCATGATTTACATACAAATAAACCAATCACTGACAAGTGCATCATTTTAGGAAAAGGAAAAGGAGTTTTGGAGGGAAGTTTAATTTGATCCAGTGCTCAGGAGCAACAAGGGTGATTAGTGCACAAGAGAAGCTGTGGCCTTAGCCAATTACAACCATGCCGCCCAAAAGAAGGTAAGTGCACCTGGTGGGATAGTGAGTGGGAGGGAAATATGAATCTGCAGAGGTATGTGTTGCTTCTAGAAATACTCTTTCTGGACACCATTGCAGCATGCATTCTGGGGTTCACTGAGACCATGGGAGTATTTGCAGAAGAGGTTAACATACAGCATGTATTGGGATCAGGTGCCTAACTATACTGCAGCATCATCTGAGCTTGTACTGGAATCAGGTGTATAACTATACTAGTACTCATATAGCTTGTACTGGAATCAGGTGTATAACTATACTAGTACTCATATAGCTTGTACTGGAATCAGGTGTATAAGTATACTTGTACTCATATACCTTGTACTGGAATCAGGTGTATAACTATACTTGTACTCATATAGCTTGTACTGGAATCAGGTGTATAAGTATACTTGTACTCATATAGCTTGTACTGGAATCAGGTGTATAAGTATGCTTGTACTCATATAGTTTGTACTGGAATCAGGTGCCTAATCTGATGTCCTCTCTGTGATCTCTGCAAACTTTTTAGCTTGGTTGTATTACTGTGGTGGGGGGAGGGGGAAGGATTGCGGTGTGAAAGTGTATTATAACATCCTGTTAAGGCTTGCAATTGTTCAGGCTCAGTCACAGAAAGAGTTTGTTTTTGGCGCGGTCTTTCTGTATCTTTCAAAGTTTACAGTGTGAAAAGGCTTTAAACTGTATATGTACTTGCTCGCTCACTCGTTTTTTCTCCTTTTTGACTGATAAATGAGTGCCGGTCATGTGCAAAACTGTATAAGCATTTGCATAGTCAATACCACATTAATTTTTTGCACGGTATCTTTGTCAATCTAAATAATTCTTGCAAAACCTCAGATTTGCGCAAGATCTAGGAACATGCATATGATAAAAAACCGCATGTGTTATGTGCACAATATTGCCACAATTTGTGTAGTATGCTATAAAAGTGCATTAACTTGTGCTAAACAATTGCTCCTTAAAAAATTGTGTACGTTTGTCCGTTTTTGTGACCAAAAATGAGGGCTGGCTATTGGTGGTCAAAATACACTCTAGAGCCAGCCCTCATCTTTTTAAAAAAATCTATGGCAATGATGAGACTTGCCTTTTCTCATGAGCTGTGTATTTGTTGTAAAAAAAAATCAGATTTTTGAAATCCAGTTATCCTGCTGAAACATAAAAAATGCTGGTTGATATTAGTGGGTGGAAAAGCTAGATTCTCACTGATATTGTTCCTGATCTTACATTTTTCTTTTTTACAGCGGCTTCAGGATGCTGAAGACATGTCCACTATGTTACAAAACATTTACTCAACTGCCACAGCACCTTACACGACAATGCCTTAGATGCTGTACAGAAGAGGAGAAGGATGTGCTAGTGAAAGAATCTAGAAACTCACTGATAGCAATTGCAACAAAAGGAACATATATCCCTTATGACAAGATTCCAGAGATCACTACAAAGGACGATCTTATCTCCTTCCTGGAGGACAGAGGGTTTATAGTACCCGAGAAACCAACTATGGCCAGGTATGCCCCACTAGCATCTTATTCTTTGAATACTGATGTTCATACTTGTGTAAGCTTTATAGATTTGCATATATGTTCTGAACTATGCCAAATAATCACGTGTATTTTATATTTACAGGATTGTTGAAGATGAGGGGGCATCACCTGTGCAGGAGGAGCTGACAGCCAGTGAGCAAGAGCTGCCTAATGAGGAGGAAGTGCTGCCTGTTGAGGAGGAAATGTCTACAGTCATCGAGGAGGAGCCGCCCGTCCCAGAGGAAGAGCCGCCCGTCCCAGTGGAAGAGCCGCCCGTCCCAGTGGAAGAGCCGCCCGTCCCAGTGGAAGAGCCGCCCGTCCCAGTGGAAGAGCCGCCCGTCCCAGTGGAAGAGCCGCCCGTCCCAGAGGAAGAGCCGCCCGTCCCAGAGGAAGAGCCGCCCGTCCCAGAGGAAGAGCCGCCCGTCCCAGAGGAAGAGCCGCCCGTCCCAGAGGAAGAGCCGCCCGTCCCAGAGGATTATGATGTCTACAGGTCAGTGTAAATTTATACAAGGAATTTACTTTAATCCCTTGCTCAAACATTGCCTTGGCCTCAGCACATCCTGGCTTTTAGGCCACTTTAAAAAATTGTCAACACTGCTGGCCTACTCAAGATTGTACTTCACGTTATTACTAAGGATTTTTATAATTTACAGGACTGTTGAAGATGAGAAGCTATCTACATCAACTGGCACATCGGCACGCCGAGCCATATGAAATCCTGAATTGGTGCATCTTTCAGCTGCAGAAGACTATACATCCTCTGAAACATCCGACAGTGAAGCCGATCAACAACCAGAGACCAGAGAAAGAGAGGAAAATACCAGCCAAACAGATGAAGACAGGCCGAGGTCAGTTAGTGTGTGTAACATTCTCACTCATCATGCTTTTATATATATATATATATATATATATATATATATATATATATATATATATATATATATATATATATATATATATATATATATATATATATATATATATATTGAGCAAAAAAACAATACAAATAATGTTTAACTGGGACAATTAATAGCATATCCCACAACTTTACAGCCCTTACAAAGTAATTTTTTCTCCTATTTTAGGCAATAGATTTCCCTTCCATTGCAGCCATAAAACAGGATGCCAAAAAAGTGCCCTACACACAGACAGCTCTGTGGGGCACACAGCTTTGGCGGGGCATACTAAAATGCACTGCCATTACGATTTTCATCTGTGGGCCAGTAGAGGATGATGTACTAGCTTTACCCACAGATGAACTTCAGAACACGCAGTGTTCAGCAGTGGATGCTGCGTATAAAGGGCAGGCAGCCAGCAAAGTGCTGCTGCCAGTCAGAGCACTGGGGTCCACAGAAATCGGGCCTGGGGACACAGAAATGTTTACCACCCCTGACAACGGTGAGTGGAACCCCCAGCTGTCAAGGTCCCCGACATTTCCCCAGATTCTTCCACTGGGTGAGGGCCCCATGAATGCGTCGTTACAGGGAACCCTGGACTCACAGGCCCCATAGCGGCTGCATAGTCTACTGCCATTGGCAGGACGTCACTATATATATATGCTGTATATGCTTACACAGTATTTTTCTCAAAGTTCTAATTTGTTTCTACTCTGACCTGTTGTTCTTTCTTCCAAATTTGTAGGATGACAAGCCAGAAATGGACTGTTGACAAGAGGATCAAAATGAAAGATGCAGGTTATTATGATCGCCATTCTCTGTCTCATCCAATATTAAAAGGTTTTTCCTCTTATTTGCAGAACCATTGCAAGCTGGAAAGATACAAACAAATTGTTGAAAATGTGTCAAGGTTTTTATACTTTATGAACAAACGTCGTGTGAGCCTCAACTTTGCGACAAAGATTGAAAACGCCCATTTATTTTTCAAAAACCTTCAAGATCTCGGTCTGTGCAACCAAACTGTCACCAACTACATTAAGAATGTCCGGAAATTTGTACATTATCAACTATTTGCAACCAATTTACGCGATAAAAATGAAAAACTCTTCAAGGCAATGAAGTATTTCCAGTATGTGACTGCGGATATTCAGAAGAAATTTTCCAAGGGAGTTGCAAAAGAAGTTGTCAGCAAAAGGTATGTCAGCTAATTTTTATCCTTTCAGATGTATGCACAATTATTATTTTTTCTCTTTTCTCTCTCCCGCCAGGATTTTTCATACATGACTTAAAAATAGGCCTCACCTATCAGTCACATTTATTAATCTTTCTCTTAGGTACCTGGAGTTGCATAAATTGGACAAAACACCTCAGCAATGCCAGGAGATCCTGACCGTTGCAAAGCCAGCTTTCCTGCAAGCCATCGAGGATGTCCAAGGAGGATCCCGAAATGAAGTGCATCAGTTGGAGATTCTCTATTACCTTGAGGCCTTAATCATACTAAAACACTTACAAAGACCAGGAGTTGTCAGAAATATGACGGTAAGTAACAACCTACTCATTATCCTGATTTAAAGCCACATGTCTATCTAACTTTCCCATGTCTTGACTCACAGGTTTCTGAGTGGACAGAGAGGATGCGTCACATCTATCAAAATGAACAGCTAATAATTGTCGGAGTTAAATGCCATAAGACTGCTGCCCACCAAGTAGCCTGTTTTGTGCTTACTGAAGAAGAAAAGGTAAGATGTTCCTGTCACTATGATGGCACCCACATTAGAGAGGGATCTGTTAGTTGTCATGACTTCAACCCGTAGGATTAGTGGCATTCTGTCCCTTTTAGTAGATCCTCCCTTTAACCAGATTTTACAGGACAACTTGGTGCTACATCCTCCTGCAGGTGTGTTGGGAGTCTTTCCCTTATTTCCCTGCAGTATCCAGGATGCTAAACCATAGTATCGGTGTCCAGAATAGTGCATTTTCTTAACAATAATGCTTGTTGCAGCAGCATCCAGAATGCATTATCAGTAGGAACAGATATGCTCTCCCTTATCACAGATGTTCTGCACTTTAAATGAATGGTGGGCAGTTTATAGTCTGACATATGTTTGGTGTGAGGTGACTTTTCTATATATTTAGATTGTGTGGTTCCTATCATGCTCTGAAATCCAACTGAGGCGGAGGAGAGATACTGCCCTTTTAGTCTGTAGGTTTCGCTCTCCTGGTCAGGCACATCCCTCCCTCACGTTGGTGCGGTCATTGACTCCAGTAATTAATTTAGTCTATTTCAAATTTTCTTATCTTAATATTGAAGGGCCCAACTCAATTTTTATTAAGTGGTTTACTGTTTTTTGTTTTGTTTATTTACAGTGGTTTAACATCTACTTTAAAAAAGTGAGACGGGTGCTGGCCAAAAAAGACAGTCCAGATAAATTCTTCTTATCGACTACAGGAAGACAGATATATAATGTATCCACCGACCTTCATCGCTACCAGAAGAAGTAAGTCTTAAAAGTTAAAAATCCTACATATTAGATGTTGTGCCATGTATTTATGATCTACTCTATTGCTATCTAGGTACAAACTTAAATCCATCTCTAGTCAGGTGGCAAGAAAAACTTGTGAAACATGGACCGTGTCACATTTAACAGAGACACAGAGGTATCTTTTCTCCAAATATCTCAGTCATTCCAACATGACAGCAGAGAGGAATTACAGAGAAAAAACGTTAGGAGACCTCTGCCAAGCATACACACTGGTCTTGGCAGCAGGGAAATCATCGGAAAATCAACCTCAACCCAGCAGCTCAAGGTAATTTATTGCAAAGCAGTTATGATCTATTTCACCAAATTGTTGATAAAATGTAATATTCTGTTTTCTATCTCCCCTAAAGAGAAGCAGAAGGGAGCAATGGAGAAGAGGAGCAAATGGTCCAGCAAGCTGAAGACTACAGTGCCCAGGGTGAAACAGAGGACCTCGGTGTGTCAAATTTAAATACTAAGACTCAAAGGTGGGTATATTATTAAATCAAGCAAGCTAGTAGGAGTTGGCAAACTGTACATAGCTTGTGATGTTATGGACAATGACTTGTTCTTCCGAGCATCCTCAGCACCTATACCCAGGCAAAGTGCTCTCAGTAGCGGCCACTTGTAGACAGTATGCGGAAGGGTATATTACAGGCATTTATTGATGATATCTCCATCGCAGCACAAACCTCGATGCCTAAACTTTTAGGATTGATAGAAGATATCCTTATACCACTCTAAGTGCCCAGAAAATGTAATGTTATTATTTATATCAGGCGGAGAGCACCAATCGAACCTAGGGTCACAACAAGGTCCATGAAGACAGGGATGCAGTTGAGGAAAAGGAAACACCCAGGGTAATTGGTCAATATACTCATTCACATTGTCCTTGAACAATAAACATTTCGGTTTTAACATATGTATTCCCCTTCTTTCCTTTAAAGAGATTAAGAAGACGGCAGTGATCAGCTCCCAAGAAAGAATGAGGCGTTTCGGAGACTAAAGTTCCGGTCTTGTTAAAGTTTTTGAATTCATGTTTTATTTGTTTCTTTTCTATTCTAGGTTGTTCTACAATTCCAGGTGAACGGGGCCCTCGAAGCAATGGGAGAAGATTTTCTTTATTATAAACATTTGTACTGTTTGTATTAGTGTTAAAGGGATTCTGTCACCAGGTTTTAGCCATCTCATCTGAGCGCACCATAATGTGGACACAGACATCTTTATTCCAGTGATGTATCACTTACTAGGCTGCTCAGTGTAGTTTGCATTAAAACACTGTTAAATCATCTGGAGATTATCATTAGAGCACTACTCCAGTAGTCCAGTCATACTTGGGAGCTGCCAAATCTGCAACAGAGAAAACAGTAATTTTATCAAAATGACAGCAAGGAGCTCAGTAAGTGAAACATTGCTGGATCAGGATTTCTATCTCTACATTATGCTGCTGTCAGATGGGATGTCAAAAACCTGGTGACAAGAGTCCTTTTAATAACTATTTTAAAGCTAAATATAAAAAGTCCTATGGCTATGATGAAACAATTCTGACAACTGTTCAAATGGCACAATCATTTACTACCGTCAGGTTTCTGAGCCGTTTAGTCTAATGCTTTGTCAGTATTACTAGAATCCATAATAATTTAAAGGTCAGGTAGCCATAAAAGTGCTCCTGCCAGTCAGAGCAGTGCAGTCCCTGGAAATCAGGCCTAGGGAAGCAGAATATATTACCATCCCTAACAACGGTAAGCATGACCCCCAGCTGTCCAGCAACCCAACATGTAGAACTGCCTATAAAAATGACCATTTGTCCAGTCAGTGCATCACTCTCTGGTGCCCTTTTACACTGGCACACTGCTTTCTGTCTCTTTCTCTCTTTCTCTCTCCCCAGTGCAATGCTCTCTGGTGCTCTTTCACTCTCTTTCCAGTGCACCACTCTCTGACGTGTTCTCTTTCTCCCTACTGCACCGCTCTCTGGCACTCCTCTGTCTTTATAGTGCACTGCTCTCTTTTGTGCTCTCTCAGTCTCCAGTGCATCACTGGCGCTCGCTTTTGATCTCTCCCCATTGCACCACTCTCTCGCATGCTCTCTCTCTGGTGCTCTCTTTCCATCCAAAGTGCCTTTTTTTGTCTCTGTGCCTTCACGAGCCTCTCAATCTCTGTCTTTGCCTATCTGTGGCTCTCTATCGTTCTCTGTGCCTCTCTGTCCCTCCCTGTGCTTCTATTTACCTTTTGCATCCCTCTATGTGCCTACCTTTGCCCCTTTGCTCCCCTCTTTGCCTCTATGTGCCTCTTAATGACTCTCTCTCATGCACACCTCTTCCTGTAGGTCAAAGGTAAGAAGCACTACTCAAGTTGCAGCAGAGAAGATGAATTGGTAAGTAACCACAAAGCTGCACAGTGTTTAACACTTGTGTATTTTTTAAGAATCTTGTTGGTGTAGGATGCTTCCTGAACATTAAAGTGAATTGTCAGGAAACATCATTAAGCTACAGGATCCTTGAAAAATATGCAAGTTTTTATGGGATGATTTGTCAGGCTATCAACAATCACACAGGGCCACAGGCCCGTCAACAGGGCAATAGCCCACTCCACAAGGCCAATGACCCTTTGCAAAGGGCCAGAGGTCCCTTTCCGCAGTGCCATAAGCATTTCCACAGGGCCATAACCCACTCCAGCTCTCTCCACAGGGCAACAGGCCCATTTGAAGGGCCACAGATCCCTCTTCTGGGTCACAGGCCTTTCCACAGGGCCGCACCCACCTTCAGCTCTCTCCACAGGGCCATAGGCCCTTTCCTCAGGGCCACAAGCCCCTCCAGCTCTCTCCACAGGGCAACAGACCACTATACAGGGTCACAGGCCTTTCCACAGGGCCACAAGCCCCTTCAGCTCTCTCCACAGGACCACAGGCTCCTACCGGGCCACAGGCCTTTACACAGTGCCACAAGCCCCTCCAGCTCTTTCCACAGGCAATCATGTTGCATGTTGTTTACTGCAAAAGACTTCATAGGCCCCAATCTTACTCCAGAGCCTTCCACAGGCCCCTCCAGCCCACTCCACATGGCCTTTTTTAGCACAGCAAAACTCCCTCCAGCTCTCTTTACATCACTACATGCCCCTCTGCGGGCAAACAACCCCTTCAACTCTCTCCACAGTACCATAGGCTCCTTCTGCCGGGCCACAAGCATTTCCACAGGGCCACAATCCCCTCCAACTCTTCTCCACAGGACAACAAGCTCTCATTACAGGGCCATAGCTCCCCTCCACAGGGCCAAATGCACTTTCTGCATGGCCACAGCCCGCTTTAGCTCTCTCCACAGGGCAACGGACCTCTATACAGGGTTACAGGCCTTTCCACAGGGCCACAACACCTTCAGCTCTCTCCACAGGACCACAGGCTCCTACTGGGCCACAGGCCTTTCCACAGTGCCACAAGCCCCTCCAGCTCTCTCCACAGGCAATCATGTTGCATGTTGTTTACTGCAAAGGACTTCTTAGGCCCAAATCTTACTCCAGAGCCTTCCACAGGCCTCTCCAGCCCGCTCCACATGGCCTTTTCCTCAGGCCACAACTCCCTCCAGCTCTCTTTACATCGCCACATGCCCCTCTGCGGGGCCACAGACCCCTATACAGGGTCACAGGCCTTTCCACAGGGCCTCAACCCCTTCAGCTGTCTCCACAGGACCACAGGCTTTTCCACAGCCCACAACTCCTTCCACCTCTCACCACAGGGCCACAGCCCCTTCCACAAGGCTAAAGGGCCTATTCATAGGGCCACAGACCTTTCCACAGGGCCACAACACCCTCCAGCTCTCTCCACAGGACAAGAAGCTCTCTTTACAGGGCCATAGCTCACCTCCACAGGGCCAAATGCACTTTCCACACGGCCACAACTCCCAACAGCCCTCTCCACAGAGTCACAGGGCCCGTCTGCAGGGCACAAGCCCCCTCTTCAAAGCCAAAAGGCCTTTCTGCATGGCCATAGTCATTTCCATAGGGCACGAGCCCCTCCAGCTCTCTCCACAGGGCAACGGACCGCTATACAGGGTCACAGGCCTTTCCACAGGGCCACAACACCTTCAGCTCTCTCCACAGGACCACAGGCTCCTACCCGGCCACAGGCTTTTACACAGTGCTACAAGTCCCTCTAGCTCTCTCCACAGGCAATCATGTTGCATGTTGTTTACCGAAAAAAGGACTTCATAGGCCCAAATCTTACTTCAGACCCTTCCACAGGCCCCTCCAGCCCGCTCCACATGGCCTTTTCCGCAGGCCACAACTCCCTCCAGCTCCCTTTACATCGCCACATGCCCCTCTGCGGGGCCACAGACCCCTATACAGGGTCACAGGCCTTTCCAAAGGGCCTCAACCCCTTCAGCTCTCTCCACAGGACCACAGGCTACTACCGGGCCACAGGTCTTTCCACAGTGCCACAAGCACCATCCAGCTCTCTCCACAGGCAATCATGTTGCACTTTTGCAACAAGAGTCAATTTTTGTTGCAGTTCGGCAACATTGGAGTCAACCCTGTTGCAAATCGGACACGAAGCTTGAAAATGTAGATGTTTACTGCAAAGGACTTCATAGGCCCCCATCTTACTCCAGAGCCTTCCACAGGCCCCTCCAGCTCTCTTTACATCGCCACATGCCCCTCTGCGGGGCAACAGACCCCTATACAGGGTCACAGGCCTCTCCACAGGGCCTCAACCCCTTCAGCTCTCTCCACAGGACCACTGGCTCCTTCTGCCGGGCCACAAGCCTTTCCACAGGGCCACAATCCCCTCCAATTCCACAGGACAACAGGATCTCTTTACAGGGCCATAGCTCCCCTACACAGGGCCAAATGCACTTTCCACATGGCCACAACCCCCTCCAGCCCTCTACACAGAGTCATGGGGCCCGTCTGCAGGGCACAAGCCCCTTCATCAAGGCCAAGGGGCCTTTCTACAGGGCCACTGGCCTTTAAATAGTGCCACAACCTCCTCTGGCTCTCTCAAGAGGGCCACAGGCTCCTTCTACAGGGCAAGGGCCCCCTCCACAAGGCCAAAGGCCCTTTGCAAAGGGCCATAGGTCCATTCCACAGGGCCATAGTCATTTCCATAGGGCCATAACCCCCCTCAAGCTCTCTCCACAGAACTGCAGGCTCCTTCTACAGGTTTACAGGCATATACACAGGGCCACATCCGCCTTCACCTCTCTCCACAAGGCGACAGGGCCCTTTCACTGTGTCATAGGCCTTTCCATAAGGCCACAACCCCCTCTGTCTCTCTCAAAAAGGACAGAGGCTCCCTTTACAAGGCAACAGCCCCCTCCACAAGGCCAAAGGCCTTTTTCAAAGGGCCACAGGTCCCTTTCGCAGGGCCATAGGCATTTCCCCAAGGCAATAACCCCCTCCAGCTCTCTCCACAGGACCACAGGCTCCTTCTACAAGACTACAACCCCTTTGAGCTCTTTCATCAGGGCCACAGCCTCCTCCGCCCCCTTTAATCAGTTAAAAGGGCTCAATTGAGTGACCACAACACCTTCAGCTCTCTCCACAGGACCACAGGCTCCTACTGAGCCACAGGACTTTCCACAGTGCCACAAGCCCCTCTAGCTCTTTCCACAGGCAATCATGTTGCATGTTTTTTACTGCAAAGGACTTCATAGGCCCATATCTTACTCCAGAGCCTTCCACAGGCCCCTCCAGCCGGCTCCACATGGCCTTTTCCTCAGGCCACAACTCCCTCCAGCTCTCTTTACATCGCCACATGCCCCTCTGCGGGGCCACAGACCCCGATACAGGGTCACAGGCCTGGTCACAGGCCTTTCCACAGGGCCTCAACCCCTTCAGCTCTCTCCACAGGACCACTGGCTCCTTCTGCCGGGCCACAAGCATTTCCACAGGGCCACAATCCCCTCCAACTCTTCTC
Organism: Phyllobates terribilis; assembly: GCF_046119375.1. Taxonomy (NCBI): domain Eukaryota; kingdom Metazoa; phylum Chordata; class Amphibia; order Anura; family Dendrobatidae; genus Phyllobates; species Phyllobates terribilis. Next base: position 198,533 of record NW_027364465.1, on the reverse strand, counting down.
CACAGGACAACAAGCTCTCTTTACAGAGCCATAGCTCCCCTCCACAGGGCCAAATGCACTTTCTGCACGGCTACAGCCCCCTTTAGCTCTCTCCACAGAGACACAGGGCCCGTCTGCAGGACACAAGCCCCCTCTTCAAGGCCAAAGGGCCTTTCTACATGGCCATAGTCATTTCCATAGGGCACAAGCCCCTCCAGCTCTCTCCACAGGGCAACGGACCCCTATACAGGTTCACAGGCCTTTCCACAGGGCCACAACACCTTCAGCTCTCTCCACAGGACCACAGGCTCCTACCCGGCCACAGGCTTTTCCACAGTGCTACAAGTCCCTCTAGCTCTCTCCACAGGCAATCATGTTGCATGTTGTTTACCGAAAAAAGGACTTCATAGGCCCAAATCTTACTCCAGAGCCTTCCACAGGCCTCTCCAGCCCGCTCCACATGGCCTTTTCCTCAGGCCACAACTCCCTCCAGCTCTCTTTACATCGCCACATGCCCCTCTGCGGGGCCACAGACCCCTATACAGGGTCACAGGCCTTTCCACAGGGCCTCAACCCCTTCAGCTGTCTCCACAGGACCACAGTCTTTTCCACAGCCCACAACTCCTTCCACCTCTCACCACAGGGCCACAGCCCCTTCCACAAGGCTAAAGGGCCTATTCATAGGGCCACAGACCTTTCCACAGGGCCACAACACCCTCCAGCTCTCTCCACAGGACAAGAAGCTCTCTTTACAGGGCCATAGCTCACCTCCACAGGGCCAAATGCACTTTCCACACGGCCACAACTCCCAACAGCCCTCTCCACAGTGTCACAGGGCCCGTCTGCAGGGCACAAGCCCCCTCTTCAAAGCCAAAAGGCCTTTCTACATGGCCATAGTCATTCCCATAGGGCACGAGTACCTCCAGCTCTCTCCACAGGGCAACGGACCCCTGTACAGGGTCACAGGCCTTTCCACAGGGCCACAAAACCTTCAGCTCTCTCCACAGGCAATCATGTTGCATGTTGTTTACTGCAGAGGACTTCATAGGCCCAAACCTTACTCCAGAGCCTTCCACAGGCCCCTCCAGCCCGCTCCACATGGAATTTTCCTCAGGCCACAACTCCCTCCAGCTCTCTTTACATCGCCACATGCCCCTCTGCGGGGCCACAGACCCCTATACAGGGTCACATGCCTTTCCACAGGGCCTCAACCCCTTCAGCTCTCTCCACAGGACAACTGCCTCCTTCTGCCGGGCTACAAGCCTTTCCACAGGGCCACAATCCCCTCCAACTCTTCTCCACAGGACAACAAGCTCTCTTTACCGGGCCATAGCTCCCCTCCACATGCACTTTCTGCATGGACACAGCCCCCTTTAGCTCTCTCCACAGAGACACAAGGCCCGTCTGCAGGGCACAAGCCCCCTCTTCAAGGCCAAAAGGCCTTTCTACATGGCCATAGTCATTTCCATAGGGCACGAGCCCCTCCAGCTCTCTCCACAGGGCAACGTACCCCTATACAGGGTCACAGGCCTTTCCACAGGGCCACAACACCTTCAGCTCTCTCCACAGGACCACAGGCTCTTACTGGGCCACAGGCCTTTCCACAGTGCCACAAGCCCCTCCAGCTCTCTCCACAGGCAATCATGTTGCATATTGTTTACTACAAAGGACTTCATAGGCCCAAATCTTACTCCAGAGCCTTCCACAGGCCTTTCCAGCCCGCTCCACATGGCCTTTTCCTCAGGCCACAACTCCCTCCAGCTCTCTTTACATCGCCACATGCCCCTCTGCGGGGACACAGACCCCTATACAGGGTCACAGGCCTTTCCACAGGGCCTCAACCCCTTCAGCTGTCTCCACAGGACCACAGGCTTTTCCACAGCCCACAACTCCTTCCACCTCTCACCACAGGGCCACAGCCCCTTCCACAAGGCCAAAGGGCCTATCCATAGGGCCACAGACCTTTCCACATGGCCACAACACCCTCCAGCTCTCTCCACAGGACAAGAAGCTCTCTTTACAGGGCCATAGCTCACCTCCACAGGGCCAAATACACTTTCCACACGGCCACAACTCCCAACAGCCCTCTCCACAGAGTCACAGGGCCCGTCTGCAGGGCACAAGCCCCCTCTTCAAAGCCAAAAGGCCTTTCTGCATGGCCATAGTCATTTCCATAGGGCACGAGCCCCTCCAGCTCTCTCCACATCGCAACGGACCGCTATACAGGGTCACAGGCCTTTCCACAGGGCCACAACACCTTCAGCTCTCTCCACAGGACCACAGGCTCCTACCCGGCCACAGGCTTTTACACAGTGCTACAAGTCCCTCTAGCTCTCTCCACAGGCAATCATGTTGCATGTTGTTTACCGAAAAAAGGACTTCATAGGCCCAAATCTTACTTCAGACCCTTCCACAGGCCCCTCCAGCCCGCTCCACATGGAATTTTCCGCAGGCCACAACTCCCTCCAGCTCTCTTTACATCGCCACATGCCCCTCTGCGGGGCCACAGACCCCTATACAGGGTCACAGGCCTTTCCACAGGGCCTCAACCCATTCAGCTCTCTCCACAGGACCACTGGCTCCTTCTGCCGGGCCACAAGCATTTCCACAGGGCCACAATCCCCTCCAACTCTTCTCCACAGGACAACAAGCTCTCTTTACAGAGCCATAGCTCCCCTCCACAGGGCCAAATGCACTTTCTGCACGGCCACAACCCCCTTTAGCTCTCTCCACAGAGACACAGGGCCCGTCTGCAGGACACAAGCCCCCTCTTCAAGGCCAAAGGGCCTTTCTACATGGCCATAGTCATTTCCATAGGGCACAAGCCCCTCCAGCTCTCTCCACAGGGCAACGGACCCCTATACAGGGTCACAGGCCTTTCCACAGGGCCACAACACCTTCAGCTCTCTCCACAGGACCACAGGCTACTACCGGGCCACAGGTCTTTCCACAGTGCCACAAGCACCATCCAGCTCTCTCCACAGGCAATCATGTTGCACTTTTGCAACAAGAGTCAATTTTTGTTGCAGTTCGGCAACATTGGAGTCAACCCTGTTGCAAATCGGACACGAAGCTTGAAAATTTAGATGTTTACTGCAAAGGACTTCATAGGCCCCCATCTTACTCCAGAGCCTTCCACAGGCCTCTCCAGCCCGCTCCACATGGCCTTTTCCACAGGCCACAACTCCATCCAGCTCTCTTTACATCGCCACATGCCCCTCTGCGGGGCAACAGACCCCTATACAGGGTCACAGGCCTCTCCACAGGGCCTCAACCCCTTCAGCTCTCTCCACAGGACCACTGGCTCCTTCTGCCCGGCCACAAGCCTTTCCACGGGGCCACAATTCCCTTCCAATTCCACAGGACAACAGGCTCTCTTTACAGGGCCATAGCTCCCCTCCACAGGGCCAAATGCACTTTCCACATGGCCACAACCCCCTCCAGCTCTCTACACAGAGTCATGGGGCCTGTCTGCAGGGCACAAGCCCCTTCATCAAGGCCAAGGGGCCTTTCTACAGGGCCACTGGCCTTTAAATAGTGCCACAACCTCCTCTGGCTCTCTCAAGAGGGCCACAGGCTCCTTCTACAGGGCAAGGGCCCCCTCCACAAGGCCAAAGGCCCTTTGCAAAGGGCCATAGGTCCATTCCACAGGGCCATAGTCATTTCCATAGGGCCATAACCCCCCTCAAGCTCTCTCCACAGAACCGCAGGCTCCTTCTACAGGTTTACAGGCATATACACAGGGCCACATCCGCCTTCACCTCTCTCCACAAGGCGACAGGGCCCTTTCACTGTGTCATACGCCTTTCCATAAGGCCACAACCCCCTCTGTCTCTCTCAAAAAGGACAGAGGCTCCCTTTACAAGACAACAGCCCCCTCCACAAGGCCAAAGGCCTTTTTCAAAGGGCCACAGGTCCCTTTCGCAGGGCCATAGGCATTTCCCCAAGGCAATAACCCCCTCCAGCTCTCTCCACAGGACCACAGGCTCCTTCTACAAGACTACAACCCCTTTGAGCTCTTTCATCAGGGCCACAGCCTCCTCCGCCCCCCTTTAATCAGTTAAAAGGGCTCAATTGAGTGACCACAACACCTTCAGCTCTCTCCACAGGACCACAGGCTCCTACTGAGCCACAGGACTTTCCACAGTGCCACAAGCCCCTCTAGCTCTCTCCACAGGCAATCATGTTGCATGTTTTTTACTGCAAAGGACTTCATAGGCCCAAATCTTACTCCAGAGCCTTCCACAGGCCCCTCCAGCCGGCTCCACATGGCCTTTTCCTCAGGCCACAACTCCCTCCAGCTCTCTTTACATCGCCACATGCCCCTCTGCGGGGCCACAGACCCCTATACAGGGTCACAGGCCTTTCCACAGGGCCTCAACCCCTTCAGCTCTCTCCACAGGACCACAGGCTTTTCCACAGCCCACAACTCCTTCCAGCTCTCACCACAGGGCCACAGCCCCTTCCACAAGGCTAAAGGGCCTATCCATAGGGCCACAGACCTTTCCACAGGGCCACAACACGCTCCAGCTCTCTCCACAGGACAAGAAGCTCTCTTTACAGGGCCATAGCTCACCTCCACAGGGCCAAATGCACTTTCCACACGGCCACAACTCCCAACAGCCCTCTCCACAGAGTCACAGGGCCCGTCTGCAGGGCACAAGCCCCTCTTCAAGGCCAAAAGGCCTTTCTACATGGACATAGTCATTCCCATAGGGCACGAGCACCTCCAGCTCTCTCCACAGGGCAACGGACCCCTGTACAGGGTCACAGTCCTTTCCACAGGGCCACAACAGCTTCAGCTCTCTCCACAGGCAATCATGTTGCATGTTGTTTACTGCAGAGGACTTCATAGGCCCAAACCTTACTCCAGAGCCTTCCACAGGCCCCTCCAGCCTGCTCCACATGGCCTTTTCCTCAGGCCACAACTCCCTCCAGCTCTCTTTACATCGCCACATGCCCCTCTGCGGGGCCACAGACCCCTATACAGGGTCACATGCCTTTCCACAGGGCCTCAACCCCTTCAGCTCTCTCCACAGGACCACTGCCTCCTTCTGCCGGGCTACAAGCCTTTCCACAGGGCCACAATCCCCTCCAACTCTTCTCCACAGGACAACAAGCTCTCTTTACAGGGCCATAGCTCCCCTCCACAGGGCCAAATGCACTTTCTGCACGGCCACAGCCCCCTTTAGCTCTCTCCACAGAGACACAAGGCCCGTCTGCAGGGCACAAGCCCCCTCTTCAAGGCCAAAAGGCCTTTCTACATGGCCATAGTCATTTCCATAGGGCACGAGCCCCTCCAGCTCTCTCCACAGGGCAACGGACCCCTATACAGGGTCACAGGCCTTTCCACAGGGCCACAACACCTTCAGCTCTTCCACAGGACCACAGGCTCCAGCCCGGCCACAGGCCTTTCCACAGTGCTACAAGTCCCTCCAGCTCTCTCCACAGGCAATCATGTTTCATGTTGTTTACCGCAAAAGGACTTCATAGGCCCAAATCTTACTACAGACCCTTCCACAGGCCCCTCCAGCCCGCTCCACATGGCCTTTTCCTCAGGCCACAACTCCCTCCAGCTCTCTTTACATCGCCACATGCACCCTCTGCGGGTCCACAGACCCCTATACAGGGTCACAGGCCTTTCCACAGGGCCTCAACCCCTTCAGCTCTCTCCACAGGACCACTGGCTCCTTCTGCCGGGCCACAAGCATTTCCACAAGGCCACAATCCCCTCCAACTCTTCTCCACAGGACAACAAGCTCTCTTTACAGAGCCATAGCTCCCCTCCACAGGGCCAAATGCACTTTCTGCACGGCTACAGCCCCCTTTAGCTCTCTCCACAGAGACACAGGGCCCGTCTGCAGGACACAAGCCCCCTCTTCAAGGCCAAAGGGCCTTTCTACATGGCCATAGTCATTTCCATAGGGCACAAGCCCCTCCAGCTCGCTCCACAGGGCAACGGACCCCTATACAGGGTCACAGGCCTTTCCACAGGGCCACAACACCTTCAGCTCTCTCCACAGGACCACAGGCTCCTACCCGGCCACAGGCTTTTCCACAGTGCTACAAGTCCCTCTAGCTCTCTCCACAGGCAATCATGTTGCATGTTGTTTACCGAAAAAAGGACTTCATAGGCCCAAATCTTACTCCAGAGCCTTCCACAGGCCTCTCCAGCCCGCTCCACATGGCCTTTTCCTCAGGCCACAACTCCCTCCAGCTCTTTTTACATCGCCACATGCCCCTCTGCGGGGCCACAGACCCCTATACAGGGTCACAGGCCTTTCCACAGGGCCTCAACCCCTTCAGCTGTCTCCACAGGACCGCAGGCTTTTCCACAGCCCACAACTCCTTCCACCTCTCACCACAGGGCCACAGCCCCTTCCACAAGGCTAAAGGGCCTATTCATAGGGCCACAGACCTTTCCACAGGGCCACAACACCCTCCAGCTCTCTCCACAGGACAAGAAGCTCTCTTTACAGGGCCATAGCTCACCTCCACAGGGCCAAATGCACTTTCTACACGGCCACAACTCCCAACAGCCCTCTCCACAGTGTCACAGGGCCCGTCTGCAGGGCACAAGCCCCCTCTTCAAAGCCAAAAGGCCTTTCTACATGGGCATAGTCATTCCCATAGGGCACGAGCACCTCCAGCTCTCTCCACAGGGCAACGGACCCCTGTACAGGGTCACAGGCCTTTCCACAGGGCCACAAAACCTTCAGCTCTCTCCACAGGCAATCATGTTGCATTTTGTTTACTGCAGAGGACTTCATAGGCCCAAATCTTACTCCAGAGCCTTCCACAGGCCCCTCCAGCCCACTCCACATGGCCTTTTCCTCAGGACACAACTCCCTCCAGCTCTCTTTACATCGCCACATGCCCCTCTGCGGGGCCACAGACCCCTATACAGCGTCACATGCCTTTCCACAGGGCCTCAACCCCTTCAGCTCTCTCCACAGGACCACTGCCTCCTTCTGCCGGGCTACAAGCCTTTCCACAGGGCCACAATCCCCTCCAACTCTTCTCCACAGGACAACAAGCTCTCTTTACCGGGCCATAGCTCCCCTCCACATGCACTTTCTGCATGGACACAGCCCCCTTTAGCTCTCTCCACAGAGACACAAGGCCCGTCTGCAGGGCACAAGCCCCCTCTTCAAAGCCAAAAGGCCTTTCTACATGGCCATAGTCATTTCCATAGGGCACAAACCCCTCCAGCTCTCTCCACAGGGCAACGGACCCCTATACAGGGTCACAGGCCTTTCCACAGGGCCACAACACCTTCAGCTCTCTCCACAGGACCACAGGCTACTACCGGGCCACAGGTCTTTCCACAGTGCCACAAGCACCATCCAGCTCTCTCCACAGGCAATCATGTTGCACTTTTGCAACAAGAGTCAATTTTTGTTGCAGTTCGGCAACATTGGAGTCAACCCTGTTGCAAATCGGACACGAAGCTTGAAAATTTAGATGTTTACTGCAAAGGACTTCATAGGCCCCCATCTTACTCCAGAGCCTTCCACAGGCCCCTCCAGCCCGCTCCACATGGACTTTTCCACAGGCCACAACTCCATCCAGCTCTCTTTACATCGCCACATGCCCCTCTGCGGGGCAACAGACCCCTATACAGGGTCACAGGCCTCTCCACAGGGCCTCAACCCCTTCAGCTCTCTCCACAGGACCACTGGCTCCTTCTGCCGGGCCACAAGCCTTTCCACAGGGCCACAATCCCCTCCAATTCCACAGGACAACAGGCTCTCTTTACAGGGCCATAGCTCCCCTCCACAGGGCCAAATGCACTTTCCACATGGCCACAACCCCCTCCAGCTCTCTACACAGAGTCATGGGGCCCGTCTGCAGGGCACAAGCCCCTTCATCAAGGCCAAGGGGCCTTTCTACAGGGCCACTGGCCTTTAAATAGTGCCACAACCTCCTCTGGCTCTCTCAAGAGGGCCACAGGCTCCTTCTACAGGGCAAGGGCCCCCTCCACAAGGCCAAAGGCCCTTTGCAAAGAGCCATAGGTCCATTCCACAGGGCCATAGTCATTTCCATAGGGCCATAACCCCCTCAAGCTCTCTCCACAGAACAACAGGCTCCTTCTACAGGTTTACAGGCATTTATACAGGGCCACAAACGCCTTCACCTCTCTCCACAGGGCCCTTTCACTGTGTCATAGGCTTTTCCATAAGGCCACAACCTCCTCTGTCTCTCTCAAAAAGGACAGAGGCTCCCTTTACAAGGCCACAGCCCCCTCCACAAGTCCAAAGGCCTTTTTCAAAGGGCCACAGGTCCCTTCCACAGAGCCATAGGCATTTCCCCAAGGCAATAACCCCCTCCAGCTCTCTCCACAGGCTCCTTCTACAAGGCTACAACCCTTTTCAGCTCTTTCATCAGGGCCACAGCCTCCTCCACCCCCCCTTTAGTCAGTTAAAAGGACTCATTTGAGTGACCTATTGACCATTGGTCAGCTCGAGTAAAGGAACCTGATATAGTATACTGCACTGTTTAATATTCTTTTTTTCTTTACACAGGTTGAATGCTTGCAAAGAAATGTCACCTATGCCATGCTCCTTTATACCAGTTTTCTTGATTGACATGTTATTTTTGGAGCCAAATGAGAAAATTGGGAAATGGAAAGCTCCCCCCTCCTTCCAATCAGTGGATCCGGTCAGGTGCTCAGTGGCGGTAGGCCACCGCCTGAAAGCCAAACATGAAAAAAGGAATGCTGGCACCGGTTTCCATATGATGAATTTTATTTTATTCCATGAAGATCAATACATTAAAAAGAAGGCATCTTTACTGGCAATCCGCCCCATCATGTCATTTTTGGTTTAAGCCTAATTTCTTTCAATAAATAAAATGGAATAAATGTGTCACTTTTTTGCCTCTACTAATAGTTGTGGGGTATTATGACATCACAATAGAATTAATACTTACCCTTTCCGATGCCTTTTAGGGCTATCCGGTGCAGAACCAAGGCCAAATACCAACCGACAGGACCTTCCTGTGACATCATGGAAGGTCCTGTCGCTCAGGACGTGGCCTTGGCTCTGCACCGGATAGACCGAAAAGCGTCTGAAAGGGTAAGTATTAATTCTTATTTTTAATACATCTGGATTTATTTAATTTTGATTTCGTACTGTATAGTAATACATTACAAAATGAAAGGGGGGCTGGCAGGCATGTAACAAAGGGGAGGAGGAACAGGATTCTTCATCCTCCTCTGTGACATCACTTCTCCTCCGGGCCGGAAAAAAGCGTGGTGTGTGAACACAGCCTCAGGCTGCGTGCCCACATAGCGATTTACAAGCGTATATGTTGCGTAATTTATGCAGCGGAAACGCTTGTGAAACACTTGTTAATCCGCACCCCATGGTACTTAGTGGCATTCCGCAATGTTAATGCCCATGCTGCGGATTTTTCCGCAGCGTTTCTGCTGCGCTTAAAAATCCTTTCCACAGGGCCACAACACCTTCAGCTCTCTCCACAGGACCACAGGCTCCTACTGGGCCACAGGCCTTTCCACAGTGCCACAAGCCCCTCCAGCTCTCTCCACAGGCAATCATGTTGCATGTTGTTTACTGCAAAGGACTTCATAGGCCCAAATCTTACTCCAGAGCCTTCCACAGGCCTCTCCAGCCCGCTCCACATGGCGTTTTCCTCAGGCCACAACTCCCTCCAGCTCTCTTTACATCGCCACATGCCCCTCTGCGGGGCCACAGACCCCTATACAGGGTCACAGGCCTTTCCACAGGGCCTCAACCCCTTCAGCTGTCTCCACAGGACCACTGCCTACTTCTGCCAGGCACCAAGCCTTTCCACAGGGCCACAATCCACTCCAACTCTTCTCCACAGGACAACAAGCTCTCTTTACTGGGCCATAGCTCCCCTCCACAGGGCCAAATGCACTTTCTGCGCGGCCACAGCCCCCTTTAGCTCTCTCCACAGAGACACAAGGCACGTACGCAGGGCACAAGCCCCCTCTTCAAGGCCAAAAGGCCTTTCTACATGGCCATAGTCATTTCCATAGGGCACGAGCACCTCCAGCTCTCTCCACAGGGCAACGGACCCCTATACAGGGTCACAGGCCTTTCCACAGGGCCACAACACCTTCAGCTCTCTCCACAGGACCACAGGCTCCTACTGGGCCACAGGCCTTTCCACAGTGCCACAAGCCCCTCCAGCTCTCTCCACAGGCAATCATGTTGCATGTTGTTTACTGCAAAGGACATCATAGGCCCAAATCTTACTCCAGAGCCTTCCACAGGCCTTTCCAGCCCGCTCCACATGGCCTTTTCCTCAGGCCACAACTCTATCCAGCTCTCTTTACATCGCCACATGCCCCTCTGCGGGGCCACAGACCCCTATACAGGGTCACAGGCCTTTCCACAGGGCCTCAACCCCTTCAGCTGTCTCCACAGGACCACAGGCTTTTCCACAGCCCACAACTCCTTCCACCTCTCACCACAGGGCCACAGCCCCTTCCACAAGGCCAAACGGCCTATCCATAGGGCCACAGACCTTTCCACATGGCCACAACACCCTCCAGCTCTCTCCACAGGACAAGAAGCTCTCTTTACAGGGCCATAGCTCACCTCCACAGGGCCAAATGCACTTTCCACACGGCCACAACTCCCAACAGCCCTCTCCACAGAGTCACAGGGCCCGTCTGCAGGGCACAAGCCCCCTCTTCAAAGCCAAAAGGCCTTTCTGCATGGCCATAGTCATTTCCATAGGGCACGAGCCCCTCCAGCTCTCTCCACAGGGCAACGGACCGCTATACAGGGTCACAGACCTTTCCACAGGGCCACAACACCTTCAGCTCTCTCCACAGGACCACAGGCTCCTACTGGGCCACAGGCCTTTCCACAGTGCCACAAGCCCCTGCAGCTCTCTCCACAGACAATCATGTTGCATGTTGTTTACTGCAAAGGACTTCATAGGCCCAAATCTTACTCCAGAGCCTTCCACAGGCCTCTCCAGCTCGCTCCACATGGCCTTTTCCTCAGGCCACAACTCCCTCCAGCTCTCTTTACATCGCCACATGCCCCTCTGCGGGGCCACAGACCCCTATACAGGGTCACAGGCCTTTCCACAGGGCCTCAACCCCTTCAGCTGTCTCCACAGGACCACAGGCTTTTCCACAGCCCACAACTCCTTCCAGCTCTCACCACAGGGACACAGCCCCTTCCACAAGGCTAAAGGGCCTATCCATAGGGCCACATACCTTTCCACAGGGCCACAACACCCTCCAGCTCTCTCCACAGGACAAGAAGCTCTCTTTACAGGGCCATAGCTCACCTCCACAGGGCCAAATGCACTTTCCACACGGCCACAACTCCCAACAGCTCTCTCCACAAAGTCACAGGGCCCGTCTGCAGGGCACAAGCACCCTCTTCAAGGCCAAAAGGCCTTTCTACATGGCCATAGTCATTTCCATAGGGCACGAGCCCCTCCAGCTCTCTCCACAGGGCAATGGACCACTATACAGGGTCACAGGCCTTTCCACAGGGCCACAACACCTTCAGCTCTCTCCACAGGACCACAGGCTCCTACTGGGCCACAGGCCTTTCCACAGTGCCACAAGCCCCTCCAGCTCTCTCCACAGGCAATCATGTTGCATGTTGTTTACTGCAAAGGACTTCATAGGCCCAAATCTTACTCCAGAGCCTTCCACAGGCCTCTCCAGCCCGCTCCACATGGCCTTTTCCTCAGGCCACAATTCCCTCCAGCTCTCTTTACATCGCCACATGCCCCTCTGCGGGGCCACAGACCCCTATACAGGGTCACAGGCCTTTCTACAGGGCCTCAACCCCTTCAGCTGTCTCCACAGGACCACAGGCTTCTCCACAACCCACAACTCCTTCCAGCTCTCACCACAGGGCCACAGCCCCTTCCACAAGGCTAAAGGGCCTATCCATAGGGCCACAGACCTTTCCACAGGGCCACAAAACCCTCCAGCTCTCTCCACAGGACAAGAAGCTCTCTTTACAGGGCCATAGCTCACCTCCACAGGGCCAAATGCACTTTCCACACGGCCACAACTCCCAACAGCTCTCTCCACAGAGTCACAGGGCACGTCTGCAGGGCACAAGCCCAAAAGGCGTTTCTACATGGCCATAGTCATTTCCATAGGGCACGAGCCCCTCCAGCTCTCTCCACAGGGCAACGGACCCCTATACAGGGTCACAGGCCTTTCCACAGGGCCTCAACCCCTTCAGCTGTCTCCACAGGACCACAGGCTTTTTCACAGCCCACAACTCCTTCCAGCTCTCACCACAGGGCCACAGCCCCTTCCACAAGGCTAAAGGGCCTATCCATAGGGCCACAGGCCTTTCCACAGTGCCACAAGCCCCTCCAGCTCTCTCCACAGACAATCATGTTGCATGTTGTTTACTGCAAAGGACTTCATAGGCCCAAATCTTACTCCAGAGCCTTCCACAGGCCTCTCCAGCCCGCTCCACATGGCCTTTTCCTCAGGCCACAACTCCCTCCAGCTCTCTTTACATCGCCACATGCCCCTCTGCGGGGCCACAGACCCCTATACAGGGTCACAGGCCTTTCCACAGGGCCTCAACCCCTTCAGCTCTCTCCACAGGACCACTGGCTCCTTCTGCCGAGCCACAAGCATTTCCACAGGGCCACAATCCCCTCAAACTCTTCTCCACAGGACAACAAGCTAACTTTACAGGGCCATAGCTCCCTTCCTCATAGCCAGCCCTCATGGTGTTTGTGTTATTAAAGAAAAAATAAATTTGAGGGCTGGCTAGAGGCAGCCGTGGACACACGATAGCCAGCCCTCATGGTGTTTGTGTTATTAAAGAAAAAAAAAATTGAGGGCTGGCTAGAGGCAGCCGTGGACACATGATAGCCAGCCCTCATGGTGTTTGTGTTATTAAAGAAAAAAAAAATTGGGGGGCTGGCTAGAGGCAGCCGTGGACACACGATAGCCAGCCCTCATGGTGTTTGTGTTATTAAAGAAAAAATAATAATTTTAGGGCTGGCTAGAGACAGCCGTGGACACATGATAGCCAGCCCTCATGGTGTTTGTGTTATTAAAGAAAATAAATAAATTTGATGGCTGGCTAGAGGCAGCCGTGGACACACTATTTATATATATATATATTATATATATATATATATATATATTTCTGCAGTATCTGTGCATTATGAATCGTGATATGTGTTAAAGGGGCCCACTGAGACTTTCGCCTAGGGCCCACAAAAACCTGGAGCCGGCCCTGCCCATGTGTGGTGATTATTGATTCCAGTACTAATAGGAATAGCAGGGGCACTAACAGCATGAATGGGGTGTTTATTTATTTGTGTTTTGGATATTGTTTCTTCTGGTGTGTGAATATATGGCACTGACCAGTTTAATGCCCTGTATTTGTGTGGTTTTTGCCTTGGATTCTTACATTTTATTATATTGTCTGCTATAGTATATATTTTGTGCTATAGTGCATTACCTCTAATACTGGTGGCGGATTTGCCAGTCAGTATATTAATGTGCAAAATTGATCACCAGGGACAGCCTAAGTGTATATTTGATCTTTACTTGATCTATTACAATCATGTGTTTTTCTGGGATGGATTTTGGAGTAGGTGGGCTTTCCATTAGTGGGTAATTCCACTATATTAACTTTTACTTGCGTTTTCATGAATTGGATTGTGACATTGTTTGTATGTATTTATAAAAAATAAAATTCATTGTAATTTATTGAGGTATTGTCTAGATTGGGTGATCACTGCACAAGAGCATACCCCTTTTCTTCTTGCCAATGTTTATATATATTTGGTATGCTGCATGTTGATCCCATAGTGATTAGATGGTGCCCTCCATAACTTTGAGTTTGTGACATGGACAGATTTTTCACACTTCTACAATTGAGTTCACTCTCAACTTTTCAGAAGTCTGCAGACGGAGTCTCTTATCTTTTCTGTACTACAAGATGTTTTGCTGACAATTGGCCAAATACACAAGTCCTTCTGCAGCCTTATCTCAAATGAAATAACATACAAACCTTAGCTTTTTTTTCTCTTTTTTCCAATGCTTCCTCAGGGCTGGCTGGAGACAGCCGTGGGCACACGAGAGCCAGCCCTCATGGTTTTAATGTTATTAAAAAAAAAATAAAAAAATTTGAGGGCTGGCTGGTGACAGCCATGGGCACACGATAGCCAGCCTTCATGGTTGCATTTCTTATAAATAAAAATATAAACCTTTAGGGCTGGCTGGCGAGAGCCGTGTGCACGCGGATAGCCAGCCTTCATGGGGGTGTTATATTTATATCCCACCAAGGACAACATCTGAAACGAGTTTGTATGTTCTCCCCGTGTTTGCATGGGTTTCCCCCGGGTTCTCCGGTTTCCTCCCACACTCCAAAGACACACTGATAGGGAATCTAGATTGTGAGCCCCAATGGGGACAGCGACAATAATGTATGTAAAGCGCTGTGGAATACGTAAGCGCTATATAAAAATAAAAATAAGATGATGATAAAAAATATAAACCTTGAGGGCCGGCTGGAGACAGCCGTGGGCACACGATAGCCAGCCCTCATGCTCTTTACAGAGCCATAGCTCCCCTCCACAGGGCCAAATGCACTTTCCACACGGCCACAATCCCCTCCAGCTCTCTCCACAGAGTCACTGGGCCCGTCTGCTGGGTACAAGCCCCTTCATCAAGGCCAAGGGGCCAGTCTACAGGGCCACTAGCCTTTAAATAGGGCCACAACCCCCTCTGGCTCTCTCAACAGGGCCACAGGCTCCTTCTGCAGGGCAACAGCCCCCTCCACAAGGCCAAAGGCCCTTTGCAAAGGGCTATAGGTCCATTCCACAGGGCCATAGTCATTTCCATAGGGCCATAACCCCCCTCAAGCTCTCTCCACAGAACCACAGGCTCCTTCTACAGGTTTACAGGCATTTACACAGGGCCACAACCGCCTTCACCTCTCTCCACAGGGCCCTTTCACTGTGTCAAAGGCCTTTCCATAAGGCCACAACCCCCTCTGTCTCTCTTAAAAAGGACAGAGGCTCCCTTTACAAGGCAACAGCCCCCTCCAAAAGGCCAAAGGCCTTTTTCAAAGGGTCATAGGTCCCCTCCGCAGGGCCATAGGCATTTCCCCAAGGCAATAACTCCCTCCAGCTCTCTCCAGAGGACCACAGGCTCCTTCTACAAGGCTACAACCCCTTTCAGCTCTTTCATCAGGGCCACAGCCTCCTCCACCCCCCTTTAATCAGTTAAAAGGGCTCATTTGCGTGACCACAACACCTTCAGCTCTCTCCACAGGACCACAGGCTCCTACCGGGCCACAGGCCTTTCCACAGTGCCATAAGCCCCTCCAGCTCTCTCCACAGGCAATCATGGTGCATGTTGTTTACTGCAAAGGACTTCATAGGCCCAAATCTTACTCCAGAGCCTTCCACAGGCACCTCCAGCCCGCTCCACATGGCCTTTTCCGCAAGCCACAACTCCCTCCAGCTCTCTTTACATCGCCACATGCCCCTCTGCGGGGCCACAGACCCCTATACAGGGTCACAGGCCTTTCCACAGGGCCTCAACCCCTTCAGCTGTCTCCACAGGACCACAGGCTTTTCCACAGCCCACAACTCCTTTCAGCTCTCACCACAGCGCCACAGCCCCTTCCACAGGGCTAAAGTTCCTATCCATAGGGCCACAGACCTTTCCACAGGGCCACAACACCCTCCAGCTCTCTCCACATGACAAGAAGCTCTCTTTACAGGGCCATAGCTCACCTCCACAGGGCCAAATGCACTTTCCACACGGCCACAACTCCCAACAGCTCTCTCCACATAGTCACTGGGCCCGTCTGCAGGGCACAAGCGCCCTCTTCAAGGCCAAAAGGCCTTTCTACATGGCCATAGTCATTTCCATAGGGCACGAGCCCCTCCAGATCTCTCCACAGGGCAACGGACCACTATACAGGGTCACAGGCCTTTCCACAGGGCCACAACACCTTCAGCTCTCTCCACAGGACCACAGGCTCCTACTGGGCCACAGGCCTTTCCACAGTGCCACAAGCCCCTCCAGCTCTCTCCACAGGCAATCATGTTGCATGTTGTTTACCGAAAAAAGGACTTCATAGGCTCAAATCTTACTCCAGAGCCTTCCACAGGCCTCTCCAGCCCGCTCCACATGGCCTTTTCCTCGGGCCACAACTCCCTCCAGCTCTCTTTACATCGCCACATACCCCTCTGCGGGGCCACAGACTCCTATACAGGGTCACAGGCCTTTCCACAGGGCCTCAACCCCTTCAGCTGTCTCCACAGGACCACAGGCTTTTCCACAGCCCACAACTCCTTCCAGCTCTCACCACAGGGCCACAGCCCTTTCCACAAGGCTAAAGGGCCTATCCATAGGGCCACAGACCTTTCCACAGGGCCATAACACCCTCCAGCTCTCTCCACAGGACAAGAAGCTCTCTTTACAGGGCCATAGCTCACCTCCACAGGGCCAAATGCACTTTCCACACGGCCACAACTCCCAACAGCTCTCTCCACAGAGTCACAGGGCACGTCTGCAGGGCACAAGCCCCCTCTTCAAGGCCAAAAGGCCTTTCTACATGGCCATAGTCATTTCCATAGGGCACGAGCCCCTCCAGCTCTCTCCACAGAGCAACGGACCCCTATACAGGATCACAGGACTTTCCACAGGGCCACAACACCTTCAGCTCTCTCCACAGGACCACAGGCTCCTACTGGGCCACAGGCCTTTCCACAGTGCCACAAGCCCCTCCAGCTCTCTCCACAGGCAATCATGTTGCATGTTGTTTACTGCAAAGGACTTCATAGGCTCAAATCTTACTCCAGAGCCTTCCACAGGCCTCTCCAGCCCGCTCCACATGGCCTTTTCCTCAGGCCACAACTCCCTCCAGCTCTCTTTACATCGCCACATGCCCCTCTGCGGGGCCACAGACCCCTATACAGGGTCAAAGGCCTTTCCACAGGGCCTCAACCCCTTCAGCTGTCTCCACAGGACCACAGGCTTTTCCACAGCCCACAACTCCTTCCAGCTCTCACCACAGGGCCACAGCCCTTTCCACAAGGCTAAAGGGCCTATCCATAGGGCCACATACCTTTCCACAGGGCCACAACACCCTCCAGCTCTCTCCACAGGACAAGAAGCTCTCTTTACAGGGCCATAGCTCACCTCCACAGGGCCAAATGCACTTTCCACACGGCCACAACTCCCAACAGCTCTCTCCACAGAGTCACAGGGCCCGTCTGCAGGGCACAAGCCCCCTCTTCAAGGCCAAAAGGCCTTTCTACATGGCCATAGTCATTTCCATAGGGCACGAGCCCCTCCAACTCTCTCCACAGGGCAACAGACCCCTATACAGGATCACAGGCCTTTCCACAGGGCCACAACACCTTCAGCTCTCTCCACAGGACCACAGGCTCCTACTGGGCCACAGGCCTTTCCACAGTGCCACAAGCCCCTCCAGCTCTCACCACAGGCAATCATGTTGCATGTTGTTTACTGCAAAGGACTTCATAGGCTCAAATCTTACTCCAGAGCCTTCCACAGGCCTCTCCAGCCCGCTCCACATGGCCTTTTCCTCAGGCCACAACTCCCTCCAGCTCTCTTTACATCGCCACATGCCCCTCTTCGGGGCCACAGACCTCTATACAGGATCACAGGCCTTTCCACAGGGCCTCAACCCCTTCAGCTGTCTCCACAGGACCACAGGCTTTTCCACAGCCCACAACCCCATCCAGCTCTCACCACAGGGCCACAGCCCTTTCCACAAGGCTAAAGGGCCTATCCATAGGGCCACAGACGTTTCCACAGGGCCACAACACCCTCCAGCTCTCTCCACAGGACAAGAAGCTCTCTTTACAGGGCCATAGCTCACCTCCACAGGGCCAAATGCACTTTCCACACGGCCACAACTCCCAACAGCTCTCTCCACAGAGTCACAGGGCACGTCTGCAGGGCACAAGCCCAAAAGGCGTTTCTACATGGCCATAGTCATTTCCATAGGGCACGAGCCCCTCCAGCTCTCTCCACAGGGCAACGGACCCCTATACAGGGTCACAGGCCTTTCCACAGGGCCTCAACCCCTTCAGCTGTCTCCACAGGACCACAGGCTTTTTCACAGCCCACAACTCCTTCCAGCTCTCACCACAGGGCCACAGCCCCTTCCACAAGGCTAAAGGGCCTATCCATAGGGCCACATACCTTTCCACAGGGCCACAACACCCTCCAGCTCTCTCCACAGGACAAGAAGCTCTCTTTACAGGGCCATAGCTCACCTCCACAGGGCCAAATGCACTTTCCACACGGCCACAACTCCCAACAGCTCTCTCCACAGAGTCACAGGGCCCGTCTCCAGGGCACAAGCACCCTCTTCAAGGCCAAAAGGCCTTTCTACATGGCCATAGTCATTTCCATAGGGCACGAGCCCCTCCAGCTCTCTCCACAGGGCAATGGACCACTATACAGGGTCACAGGCCTTTCCACAGGGCCACAACACCTTCAGCTCTCTCCACAGGACCACAGGCTCCTACTGGGCCACAGGCCTTTCCACAGTGCCACAAGCCCCTCCAGCTCTCTCCACAGGCAATCATGTTGCATGTTGTTTACTGCAAAGGACTTCATAGGCCCAAATCTTACTCCAGAGCCTTCCACAGGCCTCTCCAGCCCGCTCCACATGGCCTTTTCCTCAGGCCACAATTCCCTCCAGCTCTCTTTACATCGCCACATGCCCCTCTGCGGGGCCACAGACCCCTATACAGGGTCACAGGCCTTTCTACAGGGCCTCAACACCTTCAGCTGTCTCCACAGGACCAAAGGCTTCTCCACAACCCACAACTCCTTCCAGCTCTCACCACAGGGCCACAGCCCCTTCCACAAGGCTAAAGGGCCTATCCATAGGGCCACAGACCTTTCCACAGGGCCACAAAACCCTCCAGCTCTCTCCACAGGACAAGAAGCTCTCTTTACAGGGCCATAGCTCACCTCCACAGGGCCAAATGCACTTTCCACACGGCCACAACTCCCAACAGCTCTCTCCACAGAGTCACAGGGCACGTCTGCAGGGCACAAGCCCAAAAGGCGTTTCTACATGGCCATAGTCATTTCCATAGGGCACGAGCCCCTCCAGCTCTCTCCACAGGGCAACGGACCCCTATACAGGGTCACAGGCCTTTCCACAGGGCCTCAACCCCTTCAGCTGTCTCCACAGGACCACAGGCTTTTTCACAGCCCACAACTCCTTCCAGCTCTCACCACAGGGCCACAGCCCCTTCCACAAGGCTAAAGGGCCTATCCATAGGGCCACAGGCCTTTCCACAGTGCCACAAGCCCCTCCAGCTCTCTCCACAGACAATCATGTTGCATGTTGTTTACTGCAAAGGACTTCATAGGCCCAAATCTTACTCCAGAGCCTTCCACAGGCCTCTCCAGCCCGCTCCACATGGCCTTTTCCTCAGGCCACAACTCCCTCCAGCTCTCTTTACATCGCCACATGCCCCTCTGCGGGGCCACAGACCCCTATACAGGGTCACAGGCCTTTCCACAGGGCCTCAACCCCTTCAGCTCTCTCCACAGGACCACTGGCTCCTTCTGCCGAGCCACAAGCATTTCCACAGGGCCACAATCCCCTCAAACTCTTCTCCACAGGACAACAAGCTAACTTTACAGGGCCATAGCTCCCTTCCTCATAGCCAGCCCTCATGGTGTTTGTGTTATTAAAGAAAAAATAAATTTGAGGGCTGGCTAGAGGCAGCCGTGGACACACGATAGCCAGCCCTCATGGTGTTTGTGTTATTAAAGAAAAAAAAAATTGAGGGCTGGCTAGAGGCAGCCGTGGACACATGATAGCCAGCCCTCATGGTGTTTGTGTTATTAAAGAAAAAAAAAATTGGGGGGCTGGCTAGAGGCAGCCGTGGACACACGATAGCCAGCCCTCATGGTGTTTGTGTTATTAAAGAAAAAATAATAATTTTAGGGCTGGCTAGAGACAGCCGTGGACACATGATAGCCAGCCCTCATGGTGTTTGTGTTATTAAAGAAAATAAATAAATTTGATGGCTGGCTAGAGGCAGCCGTGGACACACTATTTATATATATATATATTATATATATATATATATATATATATATATTTCTGCAGTATCTGTGCATTATGAATCGTGATATGTGTTAAAGGGGCCCACTGAGACTTTCGCCTAGGGCCCACAAAAACCTGGAGCCGGCCCTGCCCATGTGTGGTGATTATTGATTCCAGTACTAATAGGAATAGCAGGGGCACTAACAGCATGAATGGGGTGTTTATTTATTTGTGTTTTGGATATTGTTTCTTCTGGTGTGTGAATATATGGCACTGACCAGTTTAATGCCCTGTATTTGTGTGGTTTTTGCCTTGGATTCTTACATTTTATTATATTGTCTGCTATAGTATATATTTTGTGCTATAGTGCATTACCTCTAATACTGATGGCGGATTTGCCAGTCAGTATATTAATGTGCAAAATTGATCACCAGGGACAGCCTAAGTGTATATTTGATCTTTACTTGATCTATTACAATCATGTGTTTTTCTGGGATGGATTTTGGAGTAGGTGGGCTTTCCATTAGTGGGTAATTCCACTATATTAACTTTTACTTGCGTTTTCATGAATTGGATTGTGACATTGTTTGTATGTATTTATAAAAAATAAAATTCATTGTAATTTATTGAGGTATTGTCTAGATTGGGTGATCACTGCACAAGAGCATACCCCTTTTCTTCTTGCCAATGTTTATATATATTTGGTATGCTGCATGTTGATCCCATAGTGATTAGATGGTGCCCTCCATAACTTTGAGTTTGTGACATGGACAGATTTTTCACACTTCTACAATTGAGTTCACTCTCAACTTTTCAGAAGTCTGCAGACGGAGTCTCTTATCTTTTCTGTACTACAAGATGTTTTGCTGACAATTGGCCAAATACACAAGTCCTTCTGCAGCCTTATCTCAAATGAAATAACATACAAACCTTAGCTTTTTTTTCTCTTTTTTCCAATGCTTCCTCAGGGCTGGCTGGAGACAGCCGTGGGCACACGAGAGCCAGCCCTCATGGTTTTAATGTTATTAAAAAAAAAATAAAAAAATTTGAGGGCTGGCTGGTGACAGCCATGGGCACACGATAGCCAGCCTTCATGGTTGCATTTCTTATAAATAAAAATATAAACCTTTAGGGCTGGCTGGCGAGAGCCGTGTGCACGCGGATAGCCAGCCTTCATGGGGGTGTTATATTTATATCCCACCAAGGACAACATCTGAAACGAGTTTGTATGTTCTCCCCGTGTTTGCATGGGTTTCCCCCGGGTTCTCCGGTTTCCTCCCACACTCCAAAGACACACTGATAGGGAATCTAGATTGTGAGCCCCAATGGGGACAGCGACAATAATGTATGTAAAGCGCTGTGGAATACGTAAGCGCTATATAAAAATAAAAATAAGATGATGATAAAAAATATAAACCTTGAGGGCCGGCTGGAGACAGCCGTGGGCACACGATAGCCAGCCCTCATGCTCTTTACAGAGCCATAGCTCCCCTCCACAGGGCCAAATGCACTTTCCACACGGCCACAATCCCCTCCAGCTCTCTCCACAGAGTCACTGGGCCCGTCTGCTGGGTACAAGCCCCTTCATCAAGGCCAAGGGGCCAGTCTACAGGGCCACTAGCCTTTAAATAGGGCCACAACCCCCTCTGGCTCTCTCAACAGGGCCACAGGCTCCTTCTGCAGGGCAACAGCCCCCTCCACAAGGCCAAAGGCCCTTTGCAAAGGGCTATAGGTCCATTCCACAGGGCCATAGTCATTTCCATAGGGCCATAACCCCCCTCAAGCTCTCTCCACAGAACCACAGGCTCCTTCTACAGGTTTACAGGCATTTACACAGGGCCACAACCGCCTTCACCTCTCTCCACAGGGCCCTTTCACTGTGTCAAAGGCCTTTCCATAAGGCCACAACCCCCTCTGTCTCTCTTAAAAAGGACAGAGGCTCCCTTTACAAGGCAACAGCCCCCTCCAAAAGGCCAAAGGCCTTTTTCAAAGGGTCATAGGTCCCCTCCGCAGGGCCATAGGCATTTCCCCAAGGCAATAACTCCCTCCAGCTCTCTCCAGAGGACCACAGGCTCCTTCTACAAGGCTACAACCCCTTTCAGCTCTTTCATCAGGGCCACAGCCTCCTCCACCCCCCTTTAATCAGTTAAAAGGGCTCATTTGCGTGACCACAACACCTTCAGCTCTCTCCACAGGACCACAGGCTCCTACCGGGCCACAGGCCTTTCCACAGTGCCATAAGCCCCTCCAGCTCTCTCCACAGGCAATCATGGTGCATGTTGTTTACTGCAAAGGACTTCATAGGCCCAAATCTTACTCCAGAGCCTTCCACAGGCACCTCCAGCCCGCTCCACATGGCCTTTTCCGCAAGCCACAACTCCCTCCAGCTCTCTTTACATCGCCACATGCCCCTCTGCGGGGCCACAGACCCCTATACAGGGTCACAGGCCTTTCCACAGGGCCTCAACCCCTTCAGCTGTCTCCACAGGACCACAGGCTTTTCCACAGCCCACAACTCCTTTCAGCTCTCACCACAGCGCCACAGCCCCTTCCACAGGGCTAAAGTTCCTATCCATAGGGCCACAGACCTTTCCACAGGGCCACAACACCCTCCAGCTCTCTCCACATGACAAGAAGCTCTCTTTACAGGGCCATAGCTCACCTCCACAGGGCCAAATGCACTTTCCACACGGCCACAACTCCCAACAGCTCTCTCCACATAGTCACTGGGCCCGTCTGCAGGGCACAAGCGCCCTCTTCAAGGCCAAAAGGCCTTTCTACATGGCCATAGTCATTTCCATAGGGCACGAGCCCCTCCAGATCTCTCCACAGGGCAACGGACCACTATACAGGGTCACAGGCCTTTCCACAGGGCCACAACACCTTCAGCTCTCTCCACAGGACCACAGGCTCCTACTGGGCCACAGGCCTTTCCACAGTGCCACAAGCCCCTCCAGCTCTCTCCACAGGCAATCATGTTGCATGTTGTTTACCGAAAAAAGGACTTCATAGGCTCAAATCTTACTCCAGAGCCTTCCACAGGCCTCTCCAGCCCGCTCCACATGGCCTTTTCCTCGGGCCACAACTCCCTCCAGCTCTCTTTACATCGCCACATACCCCTCTGCGGGGCCACAGACTCCTATACAGGGTCACAGGCCTTTCCACAGGGCCTCAACCCCTTCAGCTGTCTCCACAGGACCACAGGCTTTTCCACAGCCCACAACTCCTTCCAGCTCTCACCACAGGGCCACAGCCCTTTCCACAAGGCTAAAGGGCCTATCCATAGGGCCACAGACCTTTCCACAGGGCCATAACACCCTCCAGCTCTCTCCACAGGACAAGAAGCTCTCTTTACAGGGCCATAGCTCACCTCCACAGGGCCAAATGCACTTTCCACACGGCCACAACTCCCAACAGCTCTCTCCACAGAGTCACAGGGCACGTCTGCAGGGCACAAGCCCCCTCTTCAAGGCCAAAAGGCCTTTCTACATGGCCATAGTCATTTCCATAGGGCACGAGCCCCTCCAGCTCTCTCCACAGAGCAACGGACCCCTATACAGGATCACAGGACTTTCCACAGGGCCACAACACCTTCAGCTCTCTCCACAGGACCACAGGCTCCTACTGGGCCACAGGCCTTTCCACAGTGCCACAAGCCCCTCCAGCTCTCTCCACAGGCAATCATGTTGCATGTTGTTTACTGCAAAGGACTTCATAGGCTCAAATCTTACTCCAGAGCCTTCCACAGGCCTCTCCAGCCCGCTCCACATGGCCTTTTCCTCAGGCCACAACTCCCTCCAGCTCTCTTTACATCGCCACATGCCCCTCTGCGGGGCCACAGACCCCTATACAGGGTCAAAGGCCTTTCCACAGGGCCTCAACCCCTTCAGCTGTCTCCACAGGACCACAGGCTTTTCCACAGCCCACAACTCCTTCCAGCTCTCACCACAGGGCCACAGCCCTTTCCACAAGGCTAAAGGGCCTATCCATAGGGCCACATACCTTTCCACAGGGCCACAACACCCTCCAGCTCTCTCCACAGGACAAGAAGCTCTCTTTACAGGGCCATAGCTCACCTCCACAGGGCCAAATGCACTTTCCACACGGCCACAACTCCCAACAGCTCTCTCCACAGAGTCACAGGGCCCGTCTGCAGGGCACAAGCCCCCTCTTCAAGGCCAAAAGGCCTTTCTACATGGCCATAGTCATTTCCATAGGGCACGAGCCCCTCCAACTCTCTCCACAGGGCAACAGACCCCTATACAGGATCACAGGCCTTTCCACAGGGCCACAACACCTTCAGCTCTCTCCACAGGACCACAGGCTCCTACTGGGCCACAGGCCTTTCCACAGTGCCACAAGCCCCTCCAGCTCTCACCACAGGCAATCATGTTGCATGTTGTTTACTGCAAAGGACTTCATAGGCTCAAATCTTACTCCAGAGCCTTCCACAGGCCTCTCCAGCCCGCTCCACATGGCCTTTTCCTCAGGCCACAACTCCCTCCAGCTCTCTTTACATCGCCACATGCCCCTCTTCGGGGCCACAGACCTCTATACAGGATCACAGGCCTTTCCACAGGGCCTCAACCCCTTCAGCTGTCTCCACAGGACCACAGGCTTTTCCACAGCCCACAACCCCATCCAGCTCTCACCACAGGGCCACAGCCCTTTCCACAAGGCTAAAGGGCCTATCCATAGGGCCACAGACGTTTCCACAGGGCCACAACACCCTCCAGCTCTCTCCACAGGACAAGAAGCTCTCTTTACAGGGCCATAGCTCACCTCCACAGGGCCAAATGCACTTTCCACACGGCCACAACTCCCAACAGCTCTCTCCACAGAGTCACAGGGCACGTCTGCAGGGCACAAGCCCAAAAGGCGTTTCTACATGGCCATAGTCATTTCCATAGGGCACGAGCCCCTCCAGCTCTCTCCACAGGGCAACGGACCCCTATACAGGGTCACAGGCCTTTCCACAGGGCCTCAACCCCTTCAGCTGTCTCCACAGGACCACAGGCTTTTTCACAGCCCACAACTCCTTCCAGCTCTCACCACAGGGCCACAGCCCCTTCCACAAGGCTAAAGGGCCTATCCATAGGGCCACATACCTTTCCACAGGGCCACAACACCCTCCAGCTCTCTCCACAGGACAAGAAGCTCTCTTTACAGGGCCATAGCTCACCTCCACAGGGCCAAATGCACTTTCCACACGGCCACAACTCCCAACAGCTCTCTCCACAGAGTCACAGGGCCCGTCTCCAGGGCACAAGCACCCTCTTCAAGGCCAAAAGGCCTTTCTACATGGCCATAGTCATTTCCATAGGGCACGAGCCCCTCCAGCTCTCTCCACAGGGCAATGGACCACTATACAGGGTCACAGGCCTTTCCACAGGGCCACAACACCTTCAGCTCTCTCCACAGGACCACAGGCTCCTACTGGGCCACAGGCCTTTCCACAGTGCCACAAGCCCCTCCAGCTCTCTCCACAGGCAATCATGTTGCATGTTGTTTACTGCAAAGGACTTCATAGGCCCAAATCTTACTCCAGAGCCTTCCACAGGCCTCTCCAGCCCGCTCCACATGGCCTTTTCCTCAGGCCACAATTCCCTCCAGCTCTCTTTACATCGCCACATGCCCCTCTGCGGGGCCACAGACCCCTATACAGGGTCACAGGCCTTTCTACAGGGCCTCAACACCTTCAGCTGTCTCCACAGGACCAAAGGCTTCTCCACAACCCACAACTCCTTCCAGCTCTCACCACAGGGCCACAGCCCCTTCCACAAGGCTAAAGGGCCTATCCATAGGGCCACAGACCTTTCCACAGGGCCACAAAACCCTCCAGCTCTCTCCACAGGACAAGAAGCTCTCTTTACAGGGCCATAGCTCACCTCCACAGGGCCAAATGCACTTTCCACACGGCCACAACTCCCAACAGCTCTCTCCACAGAGTCACAGGGCACGTCTGCAGGGCACAAGCCCAAAAGGCGTTTCTACATGGCCATAGTCATTTCCATAGGGCACGAGCCCCTCCAGCTCTCTCCACAGGGCAACGGACCCCTATACAGGGTCACAGGCCTTTCCACAGGGCCTCAACCCCTTCAGCTGTCTCCACAGGACCACAGGCTTTTTCACAGCCCACAACTCCTTCCAGCTCTCACCACAGGGCCACAGCCCCTTCCACAAGGCTAAAGGGCCTATCCATAGGGCCACAGGCCTTTCCACAGTGCCACAAGCCCCTCCAGCTCTCTCCACAGACAATCATGTTGCATGTTGTTTACTGCAAAGGACTTCATAGGCCCAAATCTTACTCCAGAGCCTTCCACAGGCCTCTCCAGCCCGCTCCACATGGCCTTTTCCTCAGGCCACAACTCCCTCCAGCTCTCTTTACATCGCCACATGCCCCTCTGCGGGGCCACAGACCCCTATACAGGGTCACAGGCCTTTCCACAGGGCCTCAACCCCTTCAGCTCTCTCCACAGGACCACTGGCTCCTTCTGCCGAGCCACAAGCATTTCCACAGGGCCACAATCCCCTCAAACTCTTCTCCACAGGACAACAAGCTAACTTTACAGGGCCATAGCTCCCTTCCTCATAGCCAGCCCTCATGGTGTTTGTGTTATTAAAGAAAAAATAAATTTGAGGGCTGGCTAGAGGCAGCCGTGGACACACGATAGCCAGCCCTCATGGTGTTTGTGTTATTAAAGAAAAAAAAAATTGAGGGCTGGCTAGAGGCAGCCGTGGACACATGATAGCCAGCCCTCATGGTGTTTGTGTTATTAAAGAAAAAAAAAATTGGGGGGCTGGCTAGAGGCAGCCGTGGACACACGATAGCCAGCCCTCATGGTGTTTGTGTTATTAAAGAAAAAATAATAATTTTAGGGCTGGCTAGAGACAGCCGTGGACACATGATAGCCAGCCCTCATGGTGTTTGTGTTATTAAAGAAAATAAATAAATTTGATGGCTGGCTAGAGGCAGCCGTGGACACACTATTTATATATATATATATTATATATATATATATATATATATATATATTTCTGCAGTATCTGTGCATTATGAATCGTGATATGTGTTAAAGGGGCCCACTGAGACTTTCGCCTAGGGCCCACAAAAACCTGGAGCCGGCCCTGCCCATGTGTGGTGATTATTGATTCCAGTACTAATAGGAATAGCAGGGGCACTAACAGCATGAATGGGGTGTTTATTTATTTGTGTTTTGGATATTGTTTCTTCTGGTGTGTGAATATATGGCACTGACCAGTTTAATGCCCTGTATTTGTGTGGTTTTTGCCTTGGATTCTTACATTTTATTATATTGTCTGCTATAGTATATATTTTGTGCTATAGTGCATTACCTCTAATACTGATGGCGGATTTGCCAGTCAGTATATTAATGTGCAAAATTGATCACCAGGGACAGCCTAAGTGTATATTTGATCTTTACTTGATCTATTACAATCATGTGTTTTTCTGGGATGGATTTTGGAGTAGGTGGGCTTTCCATTAGTGGGTAATTCCACTATATTAACTTTTACTTGCGTTTTCATGAATTGGATTGTGACATTGTTTGTATGTATTTATAAAAAATAAAATTCATTGTAATTTATTGAGGTATTGTCTAGATTGGGTGATCACTGCACAAGAACATACCCCTTTTCTTCTTGCCAATGTTTATATATATTTGGTATGCTGCATGTTGATCCCATAGTGATTAGATGGTGCCCTCCATAACTTTGAGTTTGTGACATGGACAGATTTTTCACACTTCTACAATTGAGTTCACTCTCAACTTTTCAGACGTCTGCAGACGGAGTCTCTTATCTTTTCTGTACTACAAGATGTTTTGCTGACAATTGGCCAAATACACAAGTCCTTCTGCAGCCTTATCTCAAATGAAATAACATACAAACCTTAGCTTTTTTTTCTCTTTTTTCCAATGCTTCCTCAGGGCTGGCTGGAGACAGCCGTGGGCACACGAGAGCCAGCCCTCATGGTTTTAATGTTATTAAAAAAAAAATAAAAAAATTTGAGGGCTGGCTGGTGACAGCCATGGGCACACGATAGCCAGCCTTCATGGTTGCATTTCTTATAAATAAAAATATAAACCTTTAGGGCTGGCTGGCGAGAGCCGTGTGCACGCGGATAGCCAGCCTTCATGGGGGTGTTATATTTATATCCCACCAAGGACAACATCTGAAACGAGTTTGTATGTTCTCCCCGTGTTTGCATGGGTTTCCCCCGGGTTCTCCGGTTTCCTCCCACACTCCAAAGACACACTGATAGGGAATCTAGATTGTGAGCCCCAATGGGGACAGCGACAATAATGTATGTAAAGCGCTGTGGAATACGTAAGCGCTATATAAAAATAAAAATAAGATGATGATAAAAAATATAAACCTTGAGGGCCGGCTGGAGACAGCCGTGGGCACACGATAGCCAGCCCTCATGCTCTTTACAGAGCCATAGCTCCCCTCCACAGGGCCAAATGCACTTTCCACACGGCCACAATCCCCTCCAGCTCTCTCCACAGAGTCACTGGGCCCGTCTGCTGGGTACAAGCCCCTTCATCAAGGCCAAGGGGCCAGTCTACAGGGCCACTGGCCTTTAAATAGGGCCACAACCCCCTCTGGCTCTCTCAACAGGGCCACAGGCTCCTTCTGCAGGGCAACAGCCCCCTCCACAAGGCCAAAGGCCCTTTGCAAAGGGCTATAGGTCCATTCCACAGGGCCATAGTCATTTCCATAGGGCCATAACCCCCCTCAAGCTCTCTCCACAGAACCACAGGCTCCTTCTACAGGTTTACAGGCATTTACACAGGGCCACAACCGCCTTCACCTCTCTCCACAGGGCCCTTTCACTGTGTCAAAGGCCTTTCCATAAGGCCACAACCCCCTCTGTCTCTCTTAAAAAGGACAGAGGCTCCCTTTACAAGGCAACAGCCCCCTCCAAAAGGCCAAAGGCCTTTTTCAAAGGGTCATAGGTCCCCTCCGCAGGGCCATAGGCATTTCCCCAAGGCAATAACTCCCTCCAGCTCTCTCCAGAGGACCACAGGCTCCTTCTACAAGGCTACAACCCCTTTCAGCTCTTTCATCAGGGCCACAGCCTCCTCCACCCCCCTTTAATCAGTTAAAAGGGCTCATTTGCGTGACCACAACACCTTCAGCTCTCTCCACAGGACCACAGGCTCCTACCGGGCCACAGGCCTTTCCACAGTGCCATAAGCCCCTCCAGCTCTCTCCACAGGCAATCATGGTGCATGTTGTTTACTGCAAAGGACTTCATAGGCCCAAATCTTACTCCAGAGCCTTCCACAGGCACCTCCAGCCCGCTCCACATGGCCTTTTCCGCAAGCCACAACTCCCTCCAGCTCTCTTTACATCGCCACATGCCCCTCTGCGGGGCCACAGACCCCTATACAGGGTCACAGGCCTTTCCACAGGGCCTCAACCCCTTCAGCTGTCTCCACAGGACCACAGGCTTTTCCACAGCCCACAACTCCTTTCAGCTCTCACCACAGCGCCACAGCCCCTTCCACAGGGCTAAAGTTCCTATCCATAGGGCCACAGACCTTTCCACAGGGCCACAACACCCTCCAGCTCTCTCCACATGACAAGAAGCTCTCTTTACAGGGCCATAGCTCACCTACACAGGGCCAAATGCACTTTCCAGACGGCCACAACTCCCAACAGCTCTCTCCACATAGTCACTGGGCCCGTCTGCAGGGCACAAGCGCCCTCTTCAAGGCCAAAAGGCCTTTCTACATGGCCATAGTCATTTCCATAGGGCACGAGCCCTTCCAGATCTCTCCACAGGGCAACGGACCCCTATACAGGGTCACAGGCATTTCCACAGGGCCACAACACCTTCAGCTCTCTCCACAGGACCACAGGCTCCTACTGGGCCACAGGCCTTTCCACAGTGCCACAAGCCCCTCCAGCTCTCTCCACAGGCAATCATGTTGCATGTTGTTTACCGAAAAAAGGACTTCATAGGCTCAAATCTTACTCCAGAGCCTTCCACAGGCCTCTCCAGCCTGGTCCACATGGCCTTTTCCTCGGGCCACAACTCCCTCCAGCTCTCTTTACATCGCCACATACCCCTCTGCGGGGCCACAGACTCCTATACAGGGTCACAGGCCTTTCCACAGGGCCTCAACCCCTTCAGCTGTCTCCACAGGACCACAGGCTTTTCCACAGCCCACAACTCCTTCCAGCTCTCACCACAGGGCCACAGCCCTTTCCACAAGGCTAAAGGGCCTATCCATAGGGCCACAGACCTTTCCACAGGGCCATAACACCCTCCAGCTCTCTCCACAGGACAAGAAGCTCTCTTTACAGGGCCATAGCTCACCTCCACAGGGCCAAATGCACTTTCCACACGGCCACAACTCCCAACAGCTCTCTCCACAGAGTCACAGGGCACGTCTGCAGGGCACAAGCCCCCTCTTCAAGGCCAAAAGGCCTTTCTACATGGCCATAGTCATTTCCATAGGGCACGAGCCCCTCCAGCTCTCTCCACAGAGCAACGGACCCCTATACAGGATCACAGGACTTTCCACAGGGCCACAACACCTTCAGCTCTCTCCACAGGACCACAGGCTCCTACTGGGCCACAGGCCTTTCCACAGTGCCACAAGCCCCTCCAGCTCTCTCCACAGGCAATCATGTTGCATGTTGTTTACTGCAAAGGACTTCATAGGCTCAAATCTTACTCCAGAGCCTTCCACAGGCCTCTCCAGCCCGCTCCACATGGCCTTTTCCTCAGGCCACAACTCCCTCCAGCTCTCTTTACATCGCCACATGCCCCTCTGCGGGGCCACAGACCCCTATACAGGGTCACAGGCCTTTCCACAGGGCCTCAACCCCTTCAGCTGTCTCCACAGGACCACAGGCTTTTCCACAGCCCACAACTCCTTCCAGCTCTCACCACAGGGCCACAGCCCTTTCCACAAGGCTAAAGGGCCTATCCATAGGGCCACATACCTTTCCACAGGGCCACAACACCCTCCAGCTCTCTCCACAGGACAAGAAGCTCTCTTTACAGGGCCATAGCTCACCTCCACAGGGCCAAATGCACTTTCCACACGGCCACAACTCCCAACAGCTCTCTCCACAGAGTCACAGGGCCCGTCTGCAGGGCACAAGCCCCCTCTTCAAGGCCAAAAGGCCTTTCTACATGGCCATAGTCATTTCCATAGGGCACGAGCCCCTCCAACTCTCTCCACAGGGCAACAGACCCCTATACAGGATCACAGGCCTTTCCACAGGGCCACAACACCTTCAGCTCTCTCCACAGGACCACAGGCTCCTACTGGGCCACAGGCCTTTCCACAGTGCCACAAGCCCCTCCAGCTCTCACCACAGGCAATCATGTTGCATGTTGTTTACTGCAAAGGACTTCATAGGCTCAAATCTTACTCCAGAGCCTTCCACAGGCCTCTCCAGCCCGCTCCACATGGCCTTTTCCTCAGGCCACAACTCCCTCCAGCTCTCTTTACATCGCCACATGCCCCTCTTCGGGGCCACAGACCTCTATACAGGATCACAGGCCTTTCCACAGGGCCTCAACCCCTTCAGCTGTCTCCACAGGACCACAGGCTTTTCCACAGCCCACAACCCCATCCAGCTCTCACCACAGGGCCACAGCCCTTTCCACAAGGCTAAAGGGCCTATCCATAGGGCCACAGACGTTTCCACAGGGCCACAACACCCTCCAGCTCTCTCCACAGGACAAGAAGCTCTCTTTACAGGGCCATAGCTCACCTCCACAGGGCCAAATGCACTTTCCACACGGCCACAACTCCCAACAGCTCTCTCCACAGAGTCACAGGGCACGTCTGCAGGGCACAAGCCCAAAAGGCGTTTCTACATGGCCATAGTCATTTCCATAGGGCACGAGCCCCTCCAGCTCTCTCCACAGGGCAACGGACCCCTATACAGGGTCACAGGCCTTTCCACAGGGCCTCAACCCCTTCAGCTGTCTCCACAGGACCACAGGCTTTTTCACAGCCCACAACTCCTTCCAGCTCTCACCACAGGGCCACAGCCCCTTCCACAAGGCTAAAGGGCCTATCCATAGGGCCACAGGCCTTTCCACAGTGCCACAAGCCCCTCCAGCTCTCTCCACAGACAATCATGTTGCATGTTGTTTACTGCAAAGGACTTCATAGGCCCAAATCTTACTCCAGAGCCTTCCACAGGCCTCTCCAGCCCGCTCCACATGGCCTTTTCCTCAGGCCACAACTCCCTCCAGCTCTCTTTACATCGCCACATGCCCCTCTGCGGGGCCACAGACCCCTATACAGGGTCACAGGCCTTTCCACAGGGCCTCAACCCCTTCAGCTCTCTCCACAGGACCACTGGCTCCTTCTGCCGAGCCACAAGCATTTCCACAGGGCCACAATCCCCTCAAACTCTTCTCCACAGGACAACAAGCTAACTTTACAGGGCCATAGCTCCCTTCCTCATAGCCAGCCCTCATGGTGTTTGTGTTATTAAAGAAAAAATAAATTTGAGGGCTGGCTAGAGGCAGCCGTGGACACACGATAGCCAGCCCTCATGGTGTTTGTGTTATTAAAGAAAAAAAAAATTGAGGGCTGGCTAGAGGCAGCCGTGGACACATGATAGCCAGCCCTCATGGTGTTTGTGTTATTAAAGAAAAAAAAAATTGGGGGGCTGGCTAGAGGCAGCCGTGGACACACGATAGCCAGCCCTCATGGTGTTTGTGTTATTAAAGAAAAAATAATAATTTTAGGGCTGGCTAGAGACAGCCGTGGACACATGATAGCCAGCCCTCATGGTGTTTGTGTTATTAAAGAAAATAAATAAATTTGATGGCTGGCTAGAGGCAGCCGTGGACACACTTTTTATATATATATATATTATATATATATATATATTTCTGCAGTATCTGTGCATTATGAATCGTGATATGTGTTAAAGGGGCCCACTGAGACTTTCGCCTAGGGCCCACAAAAACCTGGAGCCGGCCCTGCCCATGTGTGGTGATTATTGATTCCAGTACTAATAGGAATAGCAGGGGCACTAACAGCATGAATGGGGTGTTTATTTATTTGTGTTTTGGATATTGTTTCTTCTGGTGTGTGAATATATGGCACTGACCAGTTTAATGCCCTGTATTTGTGTGGTTTTTGCCTTGGATTCTTACATTTTATTATATTGTCTGCTATAGTATATATTTTGTGCTATAGTGCATTACCTCTAATACTGGTGGCGGATTTGCCAGTCAGTATATTAATGTGCAAAATTGATCACCAGGGACAGCCTAAGTGTATATTTGATCTTTACTTGATCTATTACAATCATGTGTTTTTCTGGGATGGATTTTGGAGTAGGTGGGCTTTCCATTAGTGGGTAATTCCACTATATTAACTTTTACTTGCGTTTTCATGAATTGGATTGTGACATTGTTTGTATGTATTTATAAAAAATAAAATTCATTGTAATTTATTGAGGTATTGTCTAGATTGGGTGATCACTGCACAAGAGCATACCCCTTTTCTTCTTGCCAATGTTTATATATATTTGGTATGCTGCATGTTGATCCCATAGTGATTAGATGGTGCCCTCCATAACTTTGAGTTTGTGACATGGACAGATTTTTCACACTTCTACAATTGAGTTCACTCTCAACTTTTCAGACGTCTGCAGACGGAGTCTCTTATCTTTTCTGTACTACAAGATGTTTTGCTGACAATTGGCCAAATACACAAGTCCTTCTGCAGCCTTATCTCAAATGAAATAACATACAAACCTTAGCTTTTTTTTCTCTTTTTTCCAATGCTTCCTCAGGGCTGGCTGGAGACAGCCGTGGGCACACGAGAGCCAGCCCTCATGGTTTTAATGTTATTAAAAAAAAAATAAAAAAATTTGAGGGCTGGCTGGTGACAGCCATGGGCACACGATAGCCAGCCTTCATGGTTGCATTTCTTATAAATAAAAATATAAACCTTTAGGGCTGGCTGGCGAGAGCCGTGTGCACGCGGATAGCCAGCCTTCATGGGGGTGTTATATTTATATCCCACCAAGGACAACATCTGAAACGAGTTTGTATGTTCTCCCCGTGTTTGCATGGGTTTCCCCCGGGTTCTCCGGTTTCCTCCCACACTCCAAAGACACACTGATAGGGAATCTAGATTGTGAGCCCCAATGGGGACAGCGACAATAATGTATGTAAAGCGCTGTGGAATACGTAAGCGCTATATAAAAATAAAAATAAGATGATGATAAAAAATATAAACCTTGAGGGCCGGCTGGAGACAGCCGTGGGCACACGATAGCCAGCCCTCATGCTCTTTACAGAGCCATAGCTCCCCTCCACAGGGCCAAATGCACTTTCCACACGGCCACAATCCCCTCCAGCTCTCTCCACAGAGTCACTGGGCCCGTCTGCTGGGTACAAGCCCCTTCATCAAGGCCAAGGGGCCAGTCTACAGGGCCACTAGCCTTTAAATAGGGCCACAACCCCCTCTGGCTCTCTCAACAGGGCCACAGGCTCCTTCTGCAGGGCAACAGCCCCCTCCACAAGGCCAAAGGCCCTTTGCAAAGGGCTATAGGTCCATTCCACAGGGCCATAGTCATTTCCATAGGGCCATAACCCCCCTCAAGCTCTCTCCACAGAACCACAGGCTCCTTCTACAGGTTTACAGGCATTTACACAGGGCCACAACCGCCTTCACCTCTCTCCACAGGGCCCTTTCACTGTGTCAAAGGCCTTTCCATAAGGCCACAACCCCCTCTGTCTCTCTTAAAAAGGACAGAGGCTCCCTTTACAAGGCAACAGCCCCCTCCAAAAGGCCAAAGGCCTTTTTCAAAGGGTCATAGGTCCCCTCCGCAGGGCCATAGGCATTTCCCCAAGGCAATAACTCCCTCCAGCTCTCTCCAGAGGACCACAGGCTCCTTCTACAAGGCTACAACCCCTTTCAGCTCTTTCATCAGGGCCACAGCCTCCTCCACCCCCCTTTAATCAGTTAAAAGGGCTCATTTGCGTGACCACAACACCTTCAGCTCTCTCCACAGGACCACAGGCTCCTACCGGGCCACAGGCCTTTCCACAGTGCCATAAGCCCCTCCAGCTCTCTCCACAGGCAATCATGGTGCATGTTGTTTACTGCAAAGGACTTCATAGGCCCAAATCTTACTCCAGAGCCTTCCACAGGCACCTCCAGCCCGCTCCACATGGCCTTTTCCGCAAGCCACAACTCCCTCCAGCTCTCTTTACATCGCCACATGCCCCTCTGCGGGGCCACAGACCCCTATACAGGGTCACAGGCCTTTCCACAGGGCCTCAACCCCTTCAGCTGTCTCCACAGGACCACAGGCTTTTCCACAGCCCACAACTCCTTTCAGCTCTCACCACAGCGCCACAGCCCCTTCCACAGGGCTAAAGTTCCTATCCATAGGGCCACAGACCTTTCCACAGGGCCACAACACCCTCCAGCTCTCTCCACATGACAAGAAGCTCTCTTTACAGGGCCATAGCTCACCTCCACAGGGCCAAATGCACTTTCCACACGGCCAAAACTCCCAACAGCTCTCTCCACATAGTCACTGGGCCCGTCTGCAGGGCACAAGCGCCCTCTTCAAGGCCAAAAGGCCTTTCTACATGGCCATAGTCATTTCCATAGGGCACGAGCCCCTCCAGATCTCTCCACAGGGCAACGGACCACTATACAGGGTCACAGGCCTTTCCACAGGGCCACAACACCTTCAGCTCTCTCCACAGGACCACAGGCTCCTACTGGGCCACAGGCCTTTCCACAGTGCCACAAGCCCCTCCAGCTCTCTCCACAGGCAATCATGTTGCATGTTGTTTACCGAAAAAAGGACTTCATAGGCTCAAATCTTACTCCAGAGCCTTCCACAGGCCTCTCCAGCCCGCTCCACATGGCCTTTTCCTCGGGCCACAACTCCTTCCAGCTCTCTTTACATCGCCACATACCCCTCTGCGGGGCCACAGACTCCTATACAGGGTCACAGGCCTTTCCACAGGGCCTCAACCCCTTCAGCTGTCTCCACAGGACCACAGGCTTTTCCACAGCCCACAACTCCTTCCAGCTCTCACCACAGGGCCACAGCCCTTTCCACAAGGCTAAAGGGCCTATCCATAGGGCCACAGACCTTTCCACAGGGCCATAACACCCTCCAGCTCTCTCCACAGGACAAGAAGCTCTCTTTACAGGGCCATAGCTCACCTCCACAGGGCCAAATGCACTTTCCACACGGCCACAACTCCCAACAGCTCTCTCCACAGAGTCACAGGGCACGTCTGCAGGGCACAAGCCCCCTCTTCAAGGCCAAAAGGCCTTTCTACATGGCCATAGTCATTTCCATAGGGCACGAGCCCCTCCAGCTCTCTCCACAGAGCAACGGACCCCTATACAGGATCACAGGACTTTCCACAGGGCCACAACACCTTCAGCTCTCTCCACAGGACCACAGGCTCCTACTGGGCCACAGGCCTTTCCACAGTGCCACAAGCCCCTCCAGCTCTCTCCACAGGCAATCATGTTGCATGTTGTTTACTGCAAAGGACTTCATAGGCTCAAATCTTACTCCAGAGCCTTCCACAGGCCTCTCCAGCCCGCTCCACATGGCCTTTTCCTCAGGCCACAACTCCCTCCAGCTCTCTTTACATCGCCACATGCCCCTCTGCGGGGCCACAGACCCCTATACAGGGTCACAGGCCTTTCCACAGGGCCTCAACCCCTTCAGCTGTCTCCACAGGACCACAGGCTTTTCCACAGCCCACAACTCCTTCCAGCTCTCACCACAGGGCCACAGCCCTTTCCACAAGGCTAAAGGGCCTATCCATAGGGCCACATACCTTTCCACATAGCCACAACACCCTCCAGCTCTCTCCACAGGACAAGAAGCTCTCTTTACAGGGCCATAGCTCACCTCCACAGGGCCAAATGCACTTTCCACACGGCCACAACTCCCAACAGCTCTCTCCACAGAGTCACAGGGCCCGTCTGCAGGGCACAAGCCCCCTCTTCAAGGCCAAAAGGCCTTTCTACATGGCCATAGTCATTTCCATAGGGCACGAGCCCCTCCAACTCTCTCCACAGGGCAACAGACCCCTATACAGGATCACAGGCCTTTCCACAGGGCCACAACACCTTCAGCTCTCTCCACAGGACCACAGGCTCCTACTGGGCCACAGGCCTTTCCACAGTGCCACAAGCCCCTCCAGCTCTCACCACAGGCAATCATGTTGCATGTTGTTTACTGCAAAGGACTTCATAGGCTCAAATCTTACTCCAGAGCCTTCCACAGGCCTCTCCAGCCCGCTCCACATGGCCTTTTCCTCAGGCCACAACTCCCTCCAGCTCTCTTTACATCGCCACATGCCCCTCTTCGGGGCCACAGACCTCTATACAGGATCACAGGCCTTTCCACAGGGCCTCAACCCCTTCAGCTGTCTCCACAGGACCACAGGCTTTTCCACAGCCCACAACCCCATCCAGCTCTCACCACAGGGCCACAGCCCTTTCCACAAGGCTAAAGGGCCTATCCATAGGGCCACAGACGTTTCCACAGGGCCACAACACCCTCCAGCTCTCTCCACAGGACAAGAAGCTCTCTTTACAGGGCCATAGCTCACCTCCACAGGGCCAAATGCACTTTCCACACGGCCACAACTCCCAACAGCTCTCTCCACAGAGTCACAGGGCACGTCTGCAGGGCACAAGCCCAAAAGGCGTTTCTACATGGCCATAGTCATTTCCATAGGGCACGAGCCCCTCCAGCTCTCTCCACAGGGCAACGGACCCCTATACAGGGTCACAGGCCTTTCCACAGGGCCTCAACCGCTTCATCTGTCTCCACAGGACCACAGGCTTTTTCACAGCCCACAACTCCTTCCAGCTCTCACCACAGGGCCACAGCCCCTTCCACAAGGCTAAAGGGCCTATCCATAGGGCCACATACCTTTCCACAGGGCCACAACACCCTCCAGCTCTCTGCACAGGACAAGAAGCTCTCTTTACAGGGCCATAGCTCACCTCCACAGGGCCAAATGCACTTTCCACACGGCCACAACTCCCAACAGCTCTCTCCACAGAGTCACAGGGCCCGTCTGCAGGGCACAAGCACCCTCTTCAAGGCCAAAAGGCCTTTCTACATGGCCATAGTCATTTCCATAGGGCACGAGCCCCTCCAGCTCTCTCCACAGGGCAATGGACCACTATACAGGGTCACAGGCCTTTCCACAGGGCCACAACACCTTCAGCTCTCTCCACAGGACCACAGGCTCCTACTGGGCCACAGGCCTTTCCACAGTGCCACAAGCCCCTCCAGCTCTCTCCACAGGCAATCATGTTGCATGTTGTTTACTGCAAAGGACTTCATAGGCCCAAATCTTACTCCAGAGCCTTCCACAGGCCTCTCCAGCCCGCTCCACATGGCCTTTTCCTCAGGCCACAATTCCCTCCAGCTCTCTTTACATCGCCACATGCCCCTCTGCGGGGCCACAGACTCCTATACAGGGTCACAGGCCTTTCTACAGGGCCTCAACCCCTTCAGCTGTCTCCACAGGACCACAGGCTTCTCCACAACCCACAACTCCTTCCAGCTCTCACCACAGGGCCACAGCCCCTTCCACAAGGCTAAAGGGCCTATCCATAGGGCCACAGACCTTTCCACAGGGCCACAAAACCCTCCAGCTCTCTCCACAGGACAAGAAGCTCTCTTTACAGGGCCATAGCTCACCTCCACAGGGCCAAATGCACTTTCCACATGGCCACAACTCCCAACAGCTCTCTCCACAGAGTCACAGGGCACGTCTGCAGGGCACAAGCCCAAAAGGCGTTTCTACATGGCCATAGTCATTTCCATAGGGCACGAGCCCCTCCAGCTCTCTCCACAGGGCAACGGACCCCTATACAGGGTCACAGGCCTTTCCACAGGGCCTCAACCCCTTCAGCTGTCTCCACAGGACCACAGGCTTTTTCACAGCCCACAACTCCTTCCAGCTCTCACCACAGGGCCACAGCCCCTTCCACAAGGCTAAAGGGCCTATCCATAGGGCCACAGGCCTTTCCACAGTGCCACAAGCCCCTCCAGCTCTCTCCACAGACAATCATGTTGCATGTTGTTTACTGCAAAGGACTTCATAGGCCCAAATCTTACTCCAGAGCCTTCCACAGGCCTCTCCAGCCCGCTCCACATGGCCTTTTCCTCAGGCCACAACTCCCTCCAGCTCTCTTTACATCGCCACATGCCCTTCTGCGGGGCCACAGACCCCTATACAGGGTCACAGGCCTTTCCACAGGGCCTCAACCCCTTCAGCTCTCTCCACAGGACCACTGGCTCCTTCTGCCGAGCCACAAGCATTTCCACAGGGCCACAATCCCCTCAAACTCTTCTCCACAGGACAACAAGCTAACTTTACAGGGCCATAGCTCCCTTCCTCATAGCCAGCCCTCATGGTGTTTGTGTTATTAAAGAAAAAATAAATTTGAGGGCTGGCTAGAGGCAGCCGTGGACACACGATAGCCAGCCCTCATGGTGTTTGTGTTATTAAAGAAAAAAAAAATTGAGGGCTGGCTAGAGGCAGCCGTGGACACATGATAGCCAGCCCTCATGGTGTTTGTGTTATTAAAGAAAAAAAAAATTGGGGGGCTGGCTAGAGGCAGCCGTGGACACACGATAGCCAGCCCTCATGGTGTTTGTGTTATTAAAGAAAAAATAATAATTTTAGGGCTGGCTAGAGGCAGCCGTGGACACATGATAGCCAGCCCTCATGGTGTTTGTGTTATTAAAGAAAAAATAATAATTTTAGGGCTGGCTAGAGACAGCCGTGGACACATGATAGCCAGCCCTCATGGTGTTTGTGTTATTAAAGAAAATAAATAAATTTGATGGCTGGCTAGAGGCAGCCGTGGACACACTATTTATATATATATATATTATATATATATATATATATATATTTCTGCAGTATCTGTGCATTATGAATCGTGATATGTGTTAAAGGGGCCCACTGAGACTTTCGCCTAGGGCCCACAAAAACCTGGAGCCGGCCCTGCCCATGTGTGGTGATTATTGATTCCAGTACTAATAGGAATAGCAGGGGCACTAACAGCATGAATGGGGTGTTTATTTATTTGTGTTTTGGATATTGTTTCTTCTGGTGTGTGAATATATGGCACTGACCAGTTTAATGCCCTGTATTTGTGTGGTTTTTGCCTTGGATTCTTACATTTTATTATATTGTCTGCTATAGTATATATTTTGTGCTATAGTGCATTACCTCTAATACTGGTGGCGGATTTGCCAGTCAGTATATTAATGTGCAAAATTGATCACCAGGGACAGCCTAAGTGTATATTTGATCTTTACTTGATCTATTACAATCATGTGTTTTTCTGGGATGGATTTTGGAGTAGGTGGGCTTTCCATTAGTGGGTAATTCCACTATATTAACTTTTACTTGCGTTTTCATGAATTGGATTGTGACATTGTTTGTATGTATTTATAAAAAATAAAATTCATTGTAATTTATTGAGGTATTGTCTAGATTGGGTGATCACTGCACAAGAGCATACCCCTTTTCTTCTTGCCAATGTTTATATATATTTGGTATGCTGCATGTTGATCCCATAGTGATTAGATGGTGCCCTCCATAACTTTGAGTTTGTGACATGGACAGATTTTTCACACTTCTACAATTGAGTTCACTCTCAACTTTTCAGACGTCTGCAGACGGAGTCTCTTATCTTTTCTGTACTACAAGATGTTTTGCTGACAATTGGCCAAATACACAAGTCCTTCTGCAGCCTTATCTCAAATGAAATAACATACAAACCTTAGCTTTTTTTTCTCTTTTTTCCAATGGTTCCTCAGGGCTGGCTGGAGACAGCCGTGGGCACACGAGAGCCAGCCCTCATGGTTTTAATGTTATTAAAAAAAAAATAAAAAAATTTGAGGGCTGGCTGGTGACAGCCATGGGCACACGATAGCCAGCCTTCATGGTTGCATTTCTTATAAATAAAAATATAAACCTTTAGGGCTGGCTGGCGAGAGCCGTGTGCACGCGGATAGCCAGCCTTCATGGGGGTGTTATATTTATATCCCACCAAGGACAACATCTGAAACGAGTTTGTATGTTCTCCCCGTGTTTGCATGGGTTTCCCCCGGGTTCTCCGGTTTCCTCCCACACTCCAAAGACACACTGATAGGGAATCTAGATTGTGAGCCCCAATGGGGACAGCGACAATAATGTATGTAAAGCGCTGTGGAATACGTAAGCGCTATATAAAAATAAAAATAAGATGATGATAAAAAATATAAACCTTGAGGGCCGGCTGGAGACAGCCGTGGGCACACGATAGCCAGCCCTCATGCTCTTTACAGAGCCATAGCTCCCCTCCACAGGGCCAAATGCACTTTCCACACGGCCACAATCCCCTCCAGCTCTCTCCACAGAGTCACTGGGCCCGTCTGCTGGGTACAAGCCCCTTCATCAAGGCCAAGGGGCCAGTCTACAGGGCCACTGGCCTTTAAATAGGGCCACAACCCCCTCTGGCTCTCTCAACAGGGCCACAGGCTCCTTCTGCAGGGCAACAGCCCCCTCCACAAGGCCAAAGGCCCTTTGCAAAGGGCTATAGGTCCATTCCACAGGGCCATAGTCATTTCCATAGGGCCATAACCCCCCTCAAGCTCTCTCCACAGAACCACAGGCTCCTTCTACAGGTTTACAGGCATTTACACAGGGCCACAACCGCCTTCACCTCTCTCCACAGGGCCCTTTCACTGTGTCAAAGGCCTTTCCATAAGGCCACAACCCCCTCTGTCTCTCTTAAAAAGGACAGAGGCTCCCTTTACAAGGCAACAGCCCCCTCCAAAAGGCCAAAGGCCTTTTTCAAAGGGTCATAGGTCCCCTCCGCAGGGCCATAGGCATTTCCCCAAGGCAATAACTCCCTCCAGCTCTCTCCAGAGGACCACAGGCTCCTTCTACAAGGCTACAACCCCTTTCAGCTCTTTCATCAGGGCCACAGCCTCCTCCACCCCCCTTTAATCAGTTAAAAGGGCTCATTTGCGTGACCACAACACCTTCAGCTCTCTCCACAGGACCACAGGCTCCTACCGGGCCACAGGCCTTTCCACAGTGCCATAAGCCCCTCCAGCTCTCTCCACAGGCAATCATGGTGCATGTTGTTTACTGCAAAGGACTTCATAGGCCCAAATCTTACTCCAGAGCCTTCCACAGGCACCTCCAGCCCGCTCCACATGGCCTTTTCCGCAAGCCACAACTCCCTCCAGCTCTCTTTACATCGCCACATGCCCCTCTGCGGGGCCACAGACCCCTATACAGGGTCACAGGCCTTTCCACAGGGCCTCAACCCCTTCAGCTGTCTCCACAGGACCACAGGCTTTTCCACAGCCCACAACTCCTTTCAGCTCTCACCACAGCGCCACAGCCCCTTCCACAGGGCTAAAGTTCCTATCCATAGGGCCACAGACCTTTCCACAGGGCCACAACACCCTCCAGCTCTCTCCACATGACAAGAAGCTCTCTTTACAGGGCCATAGCTCACCTCCACAGGGCCAAATGCACTTTCCACACGGCCACAACTCCCAACAGCTCTCTCCACATAGTCACTGGGCCCGTCTGCAGGGCACAAGCGCCCTCTTCAAGGCCAAAAGGCCTTTCTACATGGCCATAGTCATTTCCATAGGGCACGAGCCCCTCCAGATCTCTCCACAGGGCAACGGACCCCTATACAGGGTCACAGGCCTTTCCACAGGGCCACAACACCTTCAGCTCTCTCCACAGGACCACAGGCTCCTACTGGGCCACAGGCCTTTCCACAGTGCCACAAGCCCCTCCAGCTCTCTCCACAGGCAATCATGTTGCATGTTGTTTACCGAAAAAAGGACTTCATAGGCTCAAATCTTACTCCAGAGCCTTCCACAGGCCTCTCCAGCCCGCTCCACATGGCCTTTTCCTCGGGCCACAACTCCCTCCAGCTCTCTTTACATCGCCACATACCCCTCTGCGGGGCCACAGACTCCTATACAGGGTCACAGGCCTTTCCACAGGGCCTCAACCCCTTCAGCTGTCTCCACAGGACCACAGGCTTTTCCACAGCCCACAACTCCTTCCAGCTCTCACCACAGGGCCACAGCCCTTTCCACAAGGCTAAAGGGCCTATCCATAGGGCCACAGACCTTTCCACAGGGCCATAACACCCTCCAGCTCTCTCCACAGGACAAGAAGCGCTCTTTACAGGGCCATAGCTCACCTCCACAGGGCCAAATGCACTTTCCACACGGCCACAACTCCCAACAGCTCTCTCCACAGAGTCACAGGGCACGTCTGCAGGGCACAAGCCCCCTCTTCAAGGCCAAAAGGCCTTTCTACATGGCCATAGTCATTTCCATAGGGCACGAGCCCCTCCAGCTCTCTCCACAGAGCAACGGACCCCTATACAGGATCACAGGACTTTCCACAGGGCCACAACACCTTCAGCTCTCTCCACAGGACCACAGGCTCCTACTGGGCCACAGGCCTTTCCACAGTACCACAAGCCCCTCCAGCTCTCTCCACAGGCAATCATGTTGCATGTTGTTTACTGCAAAGGACTTCATAGGCTCAAATCTTACTCCAGAGCCTTCCACAGGCCTCTCCAGCCCGCTCCACATGGCCTTTTCCTCAGGCCACAACTCCCTCCAGCTCTCTTTACATCGCCACATGCCCCTCTGCGGGGCCACAGACCCCTATACAGGGTCACAGGCCTTTCCACAGGGCCTCAACCCCTTCAGCTGTCTCCACAGGACCACAGGCTTTTCCACAGCCCACAACTCCTTCCAGCTCTCACCACAGGGCCACAGCCCT
Organism: Phyllobates terribilis; assembly: GCF_046119375.1. NCBI lineage: Eukaryota > Metazoa > Chordata > Amphibia > Anura > Dendrobatidae > Phyllobates > Phyllobates terribilis. The sequence continues at coordinate 154,622 of NW_027364465.1, read as the reverse complement.
TTCCACAAGGCTAAAGGGCCTATCCATAGGGCCACATACCTTTCCACAGGGCCACAACACCCTCCAGCTCTCTCCACAGGACAAGAAGCTCTCTTTACAGGGCCATAGCTCACCTCCACAGGGCCAAATGCACTTTCCACACGGCCACAACTCCCAACAGCTCTCTCCACAGAGTCACAGGGCCCGTCTGCAGGGCACAAGCCCCCTCTTCAAGGCCAAAAGGCCTTTCTACATGGCCATAGTCATTTCCATAGGGCACGAGCCCCTCCAACTCTCTCCACAGGGCAACAGACCCCTATACAGGATCACAGGCCTTTCCACAGGGCCACAACACCTTCAGCTCTCTCCACAGGACCACAGGCTCCTACTGGGCCACAGGCCTTTCCACAGTGCCACAAGCCCCTCCAGCTCTCACCACAGGCAATCATGTTGCATGTTGTTTACTGCAAAGGACTTCATAGGCTCAAATCTTACTCCAGAGCCTTCCACAGGCCTCTCCAGCCCGCTCCACATGGCCTTTTCCTCAGGCCACAACTCCCTCCAGCTCTCTTTACATCGCCACATGCCCCTCTTCGGGGCCACAGACCTCTATACAGGATCACAGGCCTTTCCACAGGGCCTCAACCCCTTCAGCTGTCTCCACAGGACCACAGGCTTTTCCACAGCCCACAACCCCATCCAGCTCTCACCACAGGGCCACAGCCCTTTCCACAAGGCTAAAGGGCCTATCCATAGGGCCACAGACGTTTCCACAGGGCCACAACACCCTCCAGCTCTCTCCACAGGACAAGAAGCTCTCTTTACAGGGCCATAGCTCACCTCCACAGGGCCAAATGCACTTTCCACACGGCCACAACTCCCAACAGCTCTCTCCACAGAGTCACAGGGCACGTCTGCAGGGCACAAGCCCAAAAGGCGTTTCTACATGGCCATAGTCATTTCCATAGGGCACGAGCCCCTCCAGCTCTCTCCACAGGGCAACGGACCCCTATACAGGGTCACAGGCCTTTCCACAGGGCCTCAACCCCTTCAGCTGTCTCCACAGGACCACAGGCTTTTTCACAGCCCACAACTCCTTCCAGCTCTCACCACAGGGCCACAGCCCCTTCCACAAGGCTAAAGGGCCTATCCATAGGGCCACATACCTTTCCACAGGGCCACAACACCCTCCAGCTCTCTCCACAGGACAAGAAGCTCTCTTTACAGGGCCATAGCTCACCTCCACAGGGCCAAATGCACTTTCCACACGGCCACAACTCCCAACAGCTCTCTCCACAGAGTCACAGGGCCCGTCTGCAGGGCACAAGCACCCTCTTCAAGGCCAAAAGGCCTTTCTACATGGCCATAGTCATTTCCATAGGGCACGAGCCCCTCCAGCTCTCTCCACAGGGCAATGGACCACTATACAGGGTCACAGGCCTTTCCACAGGGCCACAACACCTTCAGCTCTCTCCACAGGACCACAGGCTCCTACTGGACCACAGGCCTTTCCACAGTGCCACAAGCCCCTCCAGCTCTCTCCACAGGCAATCATGTTGCATGTTGTTTACTGCAAAGGACTTCATAGGCCCAAATCTTACTCCAGAGCCTTCCACAGGCCTCTCCAGCCCGCTCCACATGGCCTTTTCCTCAGGCCACAATTCCCTCCAGCTCTCTTTACATCGCCACATGCCCCTCTGCGGGGCCACAGACCCCTATACAGGGTCACAGGCCTTTCTACAGGGCCTCAACCCCTTCAGCTGTCTCCACAGGACCACAGGCTTCTCCACAACCCACAACTCCTTCCAGCTCTCACCACAGGGCCACAGCCCCTTCCACAAGGCTAAAGGGCCTATCCATAGGGCCACAGACCTTTCCACAGGGCCACAAAACCCTCCAGCTCTCTCCACAGGACAAGAAGCTCTCTTTACAGGGCCATAGCTCACCTCCACAGGGCCAAATGCACTTTCCACACGGCCACAACTCCCAACAGCTCTCTCCACAGAGTCACAGGGCACGTCTGCAGGGCACAAGCCCAAAAGGCGTTTCTACATGGCCATAGTCATTTCCATAGGGCACGAGCCCCTCCAGCTCTCTCCACAGGGCAACGGACCCCTATACAGGGTCACAGGCCTTTCCACAGGGCCTCAACCCCTTCAGCTGTCTCCACAGGACCACAGGCTTTTTCACAGCCCACAACTCCTTCCAGCTCTCACCACAGGGCCACAGCCCCTTCCACAAGGCTAAAGGGCCTATCCATAGGGCCACAGGCCTTTCCACAGTGCCACAAGCCCCTCCAGCTCTCTCCACAAACAATCATGTTGCATGTTGTTTACTGCAAAGGACTTCATAGGCCCAAATCTTACTCCAGAGCCTTCCACAGGCCTCTCCAGCCCGCTCCACATGGCCTTTTCCTCAGGCCACAACTCCCTCCAGCTCTCTTTACATCGCCACATGCCCCTCTGCGGGGCCACAGACCCCTATACAGGGTCACAGGCCTTTCCACAGGGCCTCAACCCCTTCAGCTCTCTCCACAGGACCACTGGCTCCTTCTGCCGAGCCACAAGCATTTCCACAGGGCCACAATCCCCTCAAACTCTTCTCCACAGGACAACAAGCTAACTTTACAGGGCCATAGCTCCCTTCCTCATAGCCAGCCCTCATGGTGTTTGTGTTATTAAAGAAAAAATAAATTTGAGGGCTGGCTAGAGGCAGCCGTGGACACACGATAGCCAGCCCTCATGGTGTTTGTGTTATTAAAGAAAAAAAAAATTGAGGGCTGGCTAGAGGCAGCCGTGGACACATGATAGCCAGCCCTCATGGTGTTTGTGTTATTAAAGAAAAAAAAAATTGGGGGGCTGGCTAGAGGCAGCCGTGGACACACGATAGCCAGCCCTCATGGTGTTTGTGTTATTAAAGAAAAAATAATAATTTTAGGGCTGGCTAGAGACAGCCGTGGACACATGATAGCCAGCCCTCATGGTGTTTGTGTTATTAAAGAAAATAAATAAATTTGATGGCTGGCTAGAGGCAGCCGTGGACACACTATTTATATATATATATATTATATATATATATATATTTCTGCAGTATCTGTGCATTATGAATCGTGATATGTGTTAAAGGGGCCCACTGAGACTTTCGCCTAGGGCCCACAAAAACCTGGAGCCGGCCCTGCCCATGTGTGGTGATTATTGATTCCAGTACTAATAGGAATAGCAGGGGCACTAACAGCATGAATGGGGTGTTTATTTATTTGTGTTTTGGATATTGTTTCTTCTGGTGTGTGAATATATGGCACTGACCAGTTTAATGCCCTGTATTTGTGTGGTTTTTGCCTTGGATTCTTACATTTTATTATATTGTCTGCTATAGTATATATTTTGTGCTATAGTGCATTACCTCTAATACTGGTGGCGGATTTGCCAGTCAGTATATTAATGTGCAAAATTGATCACCAGGGACAGCCTAAGTGTATATTTGATCTTTACTTGATCTATTACAATCATGTGTTTTTCTGGGATGGATTTTGGAGTAGGTGGGCTTTCCATTAGTGGGTAATTCCACTATATTAACTTTTACTTGCGTTTTCATGAATTGGATTGTGACATTGTTTGTATGTATTTATAAAAAATAAAATTCATTGTAATTTATTGAGGTATTGTCTAGATTGGGTGATCACTGCACAAGAGCATACCCCTTTTCTTCTTGCCAATGTTTATATATATTTGGTATGCTGCATGTTGATCCCATAGTGATTAGATGGTGCCCTCCATAACTTTGAGTTTGTGACATGGACAGATTTTTCACACTTCTACAATTGAGTTCACTCTCAACTTTTCAGACGTCTGCAGACGGAGTCTCTTATCTTTTCTGTACTACAAGATGTTTTGCTGACAATTGGCCAAATACACAAGTCCTTCTGCAGCCTTATCTCAAATGAAATAACATACAAACCTTAGCTTTTTTTTCTCTTTTTTCCAATGCTTCCTCAGGGCTGGCTGGAGACAGCCGTGGGCACACGAGAGCCAGCCCTCATGGTTTTAATGTTATTAAAAAAAAAATAAAAAAATTTGAGGGCTGGCTGGTGACAGCCATGGGCACACGATAGCCAGCCTTCATGGTTGCATTTCTTATAAATAAAAATATAAACCTTTAGGGCTGGCTGGCGAGAGCCGTGTGCACGCGGATAGCCAGCCTTCATGGGGGTGTTATATTTATATCCCACCAAGGACAACATCTGAAACGAGTTTGTATGTTCTCCCCGTGTTTGCATGGGTTTCCCCCGGGTTCTCCGGTTTCCTCCCACACTCCAAAGACACACTGATAGGGAATCTAGATTGTGAGCCCCAATGGGGACAGCGACAATAATGTATGTAAAGCGCTGTGGAATACGTAAGCGCTATATAAAAATAAAAATAAGATGATGATAAAAAATATAAACCTTGAGGGCCGGCTGGAGACAGCCGTGGGCACACGATAGCCAGCCCTCATGCTCTTTACAGAGCCATAGCTCCCCTCCACAGGGCCAAATGCACTTTCCACACGGCCACAATCCCCTCCAGCTCTCTCCACAGAGTCACTGGGCCCGTCTGCTGGGTACAAGCCCCTTCATCAAGGCCAAGGGGCCAGTCTACAGGGCCACTGGCCTTTAAATAGGGCCACAACCCCCTCTGGCTCTCTCAACAGGGCCACAGGCTCCTTCTGCAGGGCAACAGCCCCCTCCACAAGGCCAAAGGCCCTTTGCAAAGGGCTATAGGTCCATTCCACAGGGCCATAGTCATTTCCATAGGGCCATAACCCCCCTCAAGCTCTCTCCACAGAACCACAGGCTCCTTCTACAGGTTTACAGGCATTTACACAGGGCCACAACCGCCTTCACCTCTCTCCACAGGGCCCTTTCACTGTGTCAAAGGCCTTTCCATAAGGCCACAACCCCCTCTGTCTCTCTTAAAAAGGACAGAGGCTCCCTTTACAAGGCAACAGCCCCCTCCAAAAGGCCAAAGGCCTTTTTCAAAGGGTCATAGGTCCCCTCCGCAGGGCCATAGGCATTTCCCCAAGGCAATAACTCCCTCCAGCTCTCTCCAGAGGACCACAGGCTCCTTCTACAAGGCTACAACCCCTTTCAGCTCTTTCATCAGGGCCACAGCCTCCTCCACCCCCCTTTAATCAGTTAAAAGGGCTCATTTGCGTGACCACAACACCTTCAGCTCTCTCCACAGGACCACAGGCTCCTACCGGGCCACAGGCCTTTCCACAGTGCCATAAGCCCCTCCAGCTCTCTCCACAGGCAATCATGGTGCATGTTGTTTACTGCAAAGGACTTCATAGGCCCAAATCTTACTCCAGAGCCTTCCACAGGCACCTCCAGCCCGCTCCACATGGCCTTTTCCGCAAGCCACAACTCCCTCCAGCTCTCTTTACATCGCCACATGCCCCTCTGCGGGGCCACAGACCCCTATACAGGGTCACAGGCCTTTCCACAGGGCCTCAACCCCTTCAGCTGTCTCCACAGGACCACAGGCTTTTCCACAGCCCACAACTCCTTTCAGCTCTCACCACAGCACCACAGCCCCTTCCACAGGGCTAAAGTTCCTATCCATAGGGCCACAGACCTTTCCACAGGGCCACAACACCCTCCAGCTCTCTCCACATGACAAGAAGCTCTCTTTACAGGGCCATAGCTCACCTCCACAGGGCCAAATGCACTTTCCACACGGCCACAACTCCCAACAGCTCTCTCCACATAGTCACTGGGCCCGTCTGCAGGGCACAAGCGCCCTCTTCAAGGCCAAAAGGCCTTTCTACATGGCCATAGTCATTTCCATAGGGCACGAGCCCCTCCAGCTCTCTCCACAGAGCAACGGACCCCTATACAGGATCACAGGACTTTCCACAGGGCCACAACACCTTCAGCTCTCTCCACAGGACCACAGGCTCCTACTGGGCCACAGGCCTTTCCACAGTGCCACAAGCCCCTCCAGCTCTCTCCACAGGCAATCATGTTGCATGTTGTTTACTGCAAAGGACTTCATAGGCTCAAATCTTACTCCAGAGCCTTCCACAGGCCTCTCCAGCCCGCTCCACATGGCCTTTTCCTCAGGCCACAACTCCCTCCAGCTCTCTTTACATCGCCACATGCCCCTCTGCGGGGCCACAGACCCCTATACAGGGTCACAGGCCTTTCCACAGGGCCTCAACCCCTTCAGCTGTCTCCACAGGACCACAGGCTTTTCCACAGCCCACAACTCCTTCCAGCTCTCACCACAGGGCCACAGCCCTTTCCACAAGGCTAAAGGGCCTATCCATAGGGCCACATACCTTTCCACAGGGCCACAACACCCTCCAGCTCTCTCCACAGGACAAGAAGCTCTCTTTACAGGGCCATAGCTCACCTCCACAGGGCCAAATGCACTTTCCACACGGCCACAACTCCCAACAGCTCTCTCCACAGAGTCACAGGGCCCGTCTGCAGGGCACAAGCCCCCTCTTCAAGGCCAAAAGGCCTTTCTACATGGCCATAGTCATTTCCATAGGGCACGAGCCCCTCCAACTCTCTCCACAGGGCAACAGACCCCTATACAGGATCACAGGCCTTTCCACAGGGCCACAACACCTTCAGCTCTCTCCACAGGACCACAGGCTCCTACTGGGCCACAGGCCTTTCCACAGTGCCACAAGCCCCTCCAGCTCTCTCCACAGGCAATCATGTTGCATGTTGTTAACTGCAAAGGACTTCATAGGCTCAAATCTTACTCCAGAGCCTTCCACAGGCCTCTCCAGCCCGCTCCACATGGCCTTTTCCTCAGGCCACAACTCCCTCCAGCTCTCTTTACATCGCCACATGCCCCTCTGCGGGGCCACAGACCCCTACAGGGTCACAGGCCTTTCCACAGGGCCTCAACCCCTTCAGCTGTCTCCACAGGACCACAGGCTTTTCCACAGCCCACAACTCCTTCCACCTCTCACCACAGGGCCACAGCCCTTTCCACAAGGCTAAAGGGCCTATCCATAGGGCCACATACCTTTCCACAGGGCCACAACACCCTCCAGCTCTCTCCACAGGACAAGAAGCTCTCTTTACAGGGCCATAGCTCACCTCCACAGGGCCAAATGCACTTTCCACACGGCCACAACTCCCAACAGCTCTCTCCACAGAGTCACAGGGCCCGTCTGCAGGGCACAAGCCCCCTCTTCAAGGCCAAAAGGCCTTTCTACATGGCCATAGTCATTTCCATAGGGCACGAGCCCCTCCAACTCTCTCCACAGGGCAACAGACCCCTATACAGGATCACAGGCCTTTCCACAGGGCCACAACACCTTCAGCTCTCTCCACAGGACCACAGGCTCCTACTGGGCCACAGGCCTTTCCACAGTGCCACAAGCCCCTCCAGCTCTCACCACAGGCAATCATGTTGCATGTTGTTTACTGCAAAGGACTTCATAGGCTCAAATCTTACTCCAGAGCCTTCCACAGGCCTCTCCAGCCCGCTCCACATGGCCTTTTCCTCAGGCCACAACTCCCTCCAGCTCTCTTTACATCGCCACATGCCCCTCTTCGGGGCCACAGACCTCTATACAGGATCACAGGCCTTTCCACAGGGCCTCAACCCCTTCAGCTGTCTCCACAGGACCACAGGCTTTTCCACAGCCCACAACCCCATCCAGCTCTCACCACAGGGCCACAGCCCTTTCCACAAGGCTAAAGGGCCTATCCATAGGGCCACAGACGTTTCCACAGGGCCACAACACCCTCCAGCTCTCTCCACAGGACAAGAAGCTCTCTTTACAGGGCCATAGCTCACCTCCACAGGGCCAAATGCACTTTCCACACGGCCACAACTCCCAACAGCTCTCTCCACAGAGTCACAGGGCACGTCTGCAGGGCACAAGCCCAAAAGGCGTTTCTACATGGCCATAGTCATTTCCATAGGGCACGAGCCCCTCCAGCTCTCTCCACAGGGCAACGGACCCCTATACAGGGTCACAGGCCTTTCCACAGGGCCTCAACCCCTTCAGCTGTCTCCACAGGACCACAGGCTTTTTCACAGCCCACAACTCCTTCCAGCTCTCACCACAGGGCCACAGCCCCTTCCACAAGGCTAAAGGGCCTATCCATAGGGCCACATACCTTTCCACAGGGCCACAACACCCTCCAGCTCTCTCCACAGGACAAGAAGCTCTCTTTACAGGGCCATAGCTCACCTCCACAGGGCCAAATGCACTTTCCACACGGCCACAACTCCCAACAGCTCTCTCCACATAGTCACTGGGCCCGTCTGCAGGGCACAAGCGCCCTCTTCAAGGCCAAAAGGCCTTTCTACATGGCCATAGTCATTTCCATAGGGCACGAGCCCCTCCAGATCTCTCCACAGGGCAACGGACCCCTATACAGGGTCACAGGCATTTCCACAGGGCCACAACACCTTCAGCTCTCTCCACAGGACCACAGGCTCCTACTGGGCCACAGGCCTTTCCACAGTGCCACAAGCCCCTCCAGCTCTCTCCACAGGCAATCATGTTGCATGTTGTTTACCGAAAAAAGGACTTCATAGGCTCAAATCTTACTCCAGAGCCTTCCACAGGCCTCCCCAGCCTGCTCCACATGGCCTTTTCCTCGGGCCACAACTCCCTCCAGCTCTCTTTACATCGCCACATACCCCTCTGCGGGGCCACAGACTCCTATACAGGGTCACAGGCCTTTCCACAGGGCCTCAACCCCTTCAGCTGTCTCCACAGGACCACAGGCTTTTCCACAGCCCACAACTCCTTCCAGCTCTCACCACAGGGCCACAGCCCTTTCCACAAGGCTAAAGGGCCTATCCATAGGGCCACAGACCTTTCCACAGGGCCATAACACCCTCCAGCTCTCTCCACAGGACAAGAAGCTCTCTTTACAGGGCCATAGCTCACCTCCACAGGGCCAAATGCACTTTCCACACGGCCACAACTCCCAACAGCTCTCTCCACAGAGTCACAGGGCACGTCTGCAGGGCACAAGCCCCCTCTTCAAGGCCAAAAGGCCTTTCTATATGGCCATAGTCATTTCCATAGGGCACGAGCCCCTCCAGCTCTCTCCACAGAGCAACGGACCCCTATACAGGATCACAGGACTTTCCACAGGGCCACAACACCTTCAGCTCTCTCCACAGGACCACAGGCTCCTACTGGGCCACAGGCCTTTCCACAGTGCCACAAGCCCCTCCAGCTCTCTCCACAGGCAATCATGTTGCATGTTGTTTACTGCAAAGGACTTCATAGGCTCAAATCTTACTCCAGAGCCTTCCACAGGCCTCTCCAGCCCGCTCCACATGGCCTTTTCCTCAGGCCACAACTCCCTCCAGCTCTCTTTACATCGCCACATGCCCCTCTGCGGGGCCACAGACCCCTATACAGGGTCACAGGCCTTTCCACAGGGCCTCAACCCCTTCAGCTGTCTCCACAGGACCACAGGCTTTTCCACAGCCCACAACTCCTTCCAGCTCTCACCACAGGGCCACAGCCCTTTCCACAAGGCTAAAGGGCCTATCCATAGGGCCACATACCTTTCCACAGGGCCACAACACCCTCCAGCTCTCTCCACAGGACAAGAAGCTCTCTTTACAGGGCCATAGCTCACCTCCACAGGGCCAAATGCACTTTCCACACGGCCACAACTCCCAACAGCTCTCTCCACAGAGTCACAGGGCCCGTCTGCAGGGCACAAGCCCCCTCTTCAAGGCCAAAAGGCCTTTCTACATGGCCATAGTCATTTCCATAGGGCACGAGCCCCTCCAACTCTCTCCACAGGGCAACAGACCCCTATACAGGATCACAGGCCTTTCCACAGGGCCACAACACCTTCAGCTCTCTCCACAGGACCACAGGCTCCTACTGGGCCACAGGCCTTTCCACAGTGCCACAAGCCCCTCCAGCTCTCACCACAGGCAATCATGTTGCATGTTGTTTACTGCAAAGGACTTCATAGGCTCAAATCTTACTCCAGAGCCTTCCACAGGCCTCTCCAGCCCGCTCCACATGGCCTTTTCCTCAGGCCACAACTCCCTCCAGCTCTCTTTACATCGCCACATGCCCCTCTTCGGGGCCACAGACCTCTATACAGGATCACAGGCCTTTCCACAGGGCCTCAACCCCTTCAGCTGTCTCCACAGGACCACAGGCTTTTCCACAGCCCACAACCCCATCCAGCTCTCACCACAGGGCCACAGCCCTTTCCACAAGGCTAAAGGGCCTATCCATAGGGCCACAGACGTTTCCACAGGGCCACAACACCCTCCAGCTCTCTCCACAGGACAAGAAGCTCTCTTTACAGGGCCATAGCTCACCTCCACAGGGCCAAATGCACTTTCCACACGGCCACAACTCCCAACAGCTCTCTCCACAGAGTCACAGGGCACGTCTGCAGGGCACAAGCCCAAAAGGCGTTTCTACATGGCCATAGTCATTTCCATAGGGCACGAGCCCCTCCAGCTCTCTCCACAGGGCAACGGACCCCTATACAGGGTCACAGGCCTTTCCACAGGGCCTCAACCCCTTCAGCTGTCTCCACAGGACCACAGGCTTTTTCACAGCCCACAACTCCTTCCAGCTCTCACCACAGGGCCACAGCCCCTTCCACAAGGCTAAAGGGCCTATCCATAGGGCCACATACCTTTCCACAGGGCCACAACACCCTCCAGCTCTCTCCACAGGACAAGAAGCTCTCTTTACAGGGCCATAGCTCACCTCCACAGGGCCAAATGCACTTTCCACACGGCCACAACTCCCAACAGCTCTCTCCACATAGTCACTGGGCCCGTCTGCAGGGCACAAGCGCCCTCTTCAAGGCCAAAAGGCCTTTCTACATGGCCATAGTCATTTCCATAGGGCACGAGCCCCTCCAGATCTCTCCACAGGGCAACGGACCCCTATACAGGGTCACAGGCATTTCCACAGGGCCACAACACCTTCAGCTCTCTCCACAGGACCACAGGCTCCTACTGGGCCACAGGCCTTTCCACAGTGCCACAAGCCCCTCCAGCTCTCTCCACAGGCAATCATGTTGCATGTTGTTTACCGAAAAAAGGACTTCATAGGCTCAAATCTTACTCCAGAGCCTTCCACAGGCCTCCCCAGCCTGCTCCACATGGCCTTTTCCTCGGGCCACAACTCCCTCCAGCTCTCTTTACATCGCCACATACCCCTCTGCGGGGCCACAGACTCCTATACAGGGTCACAGGCCTTTCCACAGGGCCTCAACCCCTTCAGCTGTCTCCACAGGACCACAGGCTTTTCCACAGCCCACAACTCCTTCCAGCTCTCACCACAGGGCCACAGCCCTTTCCACAAGGCTAAAGGGCCTATCCATAGGGCCACAGACCTTTCCACAGGGCCATAACACCCTCCAGCTCTCTCCACAGGACAAGAAGCTCTCTTTACAGGGCCATAGCTCACCTCCACAGGGCCAAATGCACTTTCCACACGGCCACAACTCCCAACAGCTCTCTCCACAGAGTCACAGGGCACGTCTGCAGGGCACAAGCCCCCTCTTCAAGGCCAAAAGGCCTTTCTATATGGCCATAGTCATTTCCATAGGGCACGAGCCCCTCCAGCTCTCTCCACAGAGCAACGGACCCCTATACAGGATCACAGGACTTTCCACAGGGCCACAACACCTTCAGCTCTCTCCACAGGACCACAGGCTCCTACTGGGCCACAGGCCTTTCCACAGTGCCACAAGCCCCTCCAGCTCTCTCCACAGGCAATCATGTTGCATGTTGTTTACTGCAAAGGACTTCATAGGCTCAAATCTTACTCCAGAGCCTTCCACAGGCCTCTCCAGCCCGCTCCACATGGCCTTTTCCTCAGGCCACAACTCCCTCCAGCTCTCTTTACATCGCCACATGCCCCTCTGCGGGGCCACAGACCCCTATACAGGGTCACAGGCCTTTCCACAGGGCCTCAACCCCTTCAGCTGTCTCCACAGGACCACAGGCTTTTCCACAGCCCACAACTCCTTCCAGCTCTCACCACAGGGCCACAGCCCTTTCCACAAGGCTAAAGGGCCTATCCATAGGGCCACATACCTTTCCACAGGGCCACAACACCCTCCAGCTCTCTCCACAGGACAAGAAGCTCTCTTTACAGGGCCATAGCTCACCTCCACAGGGCCAAATGCACTTTCCACACGGCCACAACTCCCAACAGCTCTCTCCACAGAGTCACAGGGCCCGTCTGCAGGGCACAAGCCCCCTCTTCAAGGCCAAAAGGCCTTTCTACATGGCCATAGTCATTTCCATAGGGCACGAGCCCCTCCAACTCTCTCCACAGGGCAACAGACCCCTATACAGGATCACAGGCCTTTCCACAGGGCCACAACACCTTCAGCTCTCTCCACAGGACCACAGGCTCCTACTGGGCCACAGGCCTTTCCACAGTGCCACAAGCCCCTCCAGCTCTCACCACAGGCAATCATGTTGCATGTTGTTTACTGCAAAGGACTTCATAGGCTCAAATCTTACTCCAGAGCCTTCCACAGGCCTCTCCAGCCCGCTCCACATGGCCTTTTCCTCAGGCCACAACTCCCTCCAGCTCTCTTTACATCGCCACATGCCCCTCTTCGGGGCCACAGACCTCTATACAGGATCACAGGCCTTTCCACAGGGCCTCAACCCCTTCAGCTGTCTCCACAGGACCACAGGCTTTTCCACAGCCCACAACCCCATCCAGCTCTCACCACAGGGCCACAGCCCTTTCCACAAGGCTAAAGGGCCTATCCATAGGGCCACAGACGTTTCCACAGGGCCACAACACCCTCCAGCTCTCTCCACAGGACAAGAAGCTCTCTTTACAGGGCCATAGCTCACCTCCACAGGGCCAAATGCACTTTCCACACGGCCACAACTCCCAACAGCTCTCTCCACAGAGTCACAGGGCACGTCTGCAGGGCACAAGCCCAAAAGGCGTTTCTACATGGCCATAGTCATTTCCATAGGGCACGAGCCCCTCCAGCTCTCTCCACAGGGCAACGGACCCCTATACAGGGTCACAGGCCTTTCCACAGGGCCTCAACCCCTTCAGCTGTCTCCACAGGACCACAGGCTTTTTCACAGCCCACAACTCCTTCCAGCTCTCACCACAGGGCCACAGCCCCTTCCACAAGGCTAAAGGGCCTATCCATAGGGCCTCAGGCCTTTCCACAGTGCCACAAGCCCCTCCAGCTCTCTCCACAGACAATCATGTTGCATGTTGTTTACTGCAAAGGACTTCATAGGCCCAAATCTTACTCCAGAGCCTTCCACAGGCCTCTCCAGCCCGCTCCACATGGCCTTTTCCTCAGGCCACAACTCCCTCCAGCTCTCTTTACATCGCCACATGCCCCTCTGCGGGGCCACAGACCCCTATACAGGGTCACAGGCCTTTCCACAGGGCCTCAACCCCTTCAGCTCTCTCCACAGGACCACTGGCTCCTTCTGCCGAGCCACAAGCATTTCCACAGGGCCACAATCCCCTCAAACTCTTCTCCACAGGACAACAAGCTAACTTTACAGGGCCATAGCTCCCTTCCTCATAGCCAGCCCTCATGGTGTTTGTGTTATTAAAGAAAAAATAAATTTGAGGGCTGGCTAGAGGCAGCCGTGGACACACGATAGCCAGCCCTCATGGTGTTTGTGTTATTAAAGAAAAAAAAAATTGAGGGCTGGCTAGAGGCAGCCGTGGACACATGATAGCCAGCCCTCATGGTGTTTGTGTTATTAAAGAAAAAAAAAATTGGGGGGCTGGCTAGAGGCAGCCGTGGACACACGATAGCCAGCCCTCATGGTGTTTGTGTTATTAAAGAAAAAATAATAATTTTAGGGCTGGCTAGAGACAGCCGTGGACACATGATAGCCAGCCCTCATGGTGTTTGTGTTATTAAAGAAAATAAATAAATTTGATGGCTGGCTAGAGGCAGCCGTGGACACACTATTTATATATATATATATTATATATATATATATATTTCTGCAGTATCTGTGCATTATGAATCGTGATATGTGTTAAAGGGGCCCACTGAGACTTTCGCCTAGGGCCCACAAAAACCTGGAGCCGGCCCTGCCCATGTGTGGTGATTATTGATTCCAGTACTAATAGGAATAGCAGGGGCACTAACAGCATGAATGGGGTGTTTATTTATTTGTGTTTTGGATATTGTTTCTTCTGGTGTGTGAATATATGGCACTGACCAGTTTAATGCCCTGTATTTGTGTGGTTTTTGCCTTGGATTCTTACATTTTATTATATTGTCTGCTATAGTATATATTTTGTGCTATAGTGCATTACCTCTAATACTGGTGGCGGATTTGCCAGTCAGTATATTAATGTGCAAAATTGATCACCAGGGACAGCCTAAGTGTATATTTGATCTTTACTTGATCTATTACAATCATGTGTTTTTCTGGGATGGATTTTGGAGTAGGTGGGCTTTCCATTAGTGGGTAATTCCACTATATTAACTTTTACTTGCGTTTTCATGAATTGGATTGTGACATTGTTTGTATGTATTTATAAAAAATAAAATTCATTGTAATTTATTGAGGTATTGTCTAGATTGGGTGATCACTGCACAAGAGCATACCCCTTTTCTTCTTGCCAATGTTTATATATATTTGGTATGCTGCATGTTGATCCCATAGTGATTAGATGGTGCCCTCCATAACTTTGAGTTTGTGACATGGACAGATTTTTCACACTTCTACAATTGAGTTCACTCTCAACTTTTCAGACGTCTGCAGACGGAGTCTCTTATCTTTTCTGTACTACAAGATGTTTTGCTGACAATTGGCCAAATACACAAGTCCTTCTGCAGCCTTATCTCAAATGAAATAACATACAAACCTTAGCTTTTTTTTCTCTTTTTTCCAATGCTTCCTCAGGGCTGGCTGGAGACAGCCGTGGGCACACGAGAGCCAGCCCTCATGGTTTTAATGTTATTAAAAAAAAAATAAAAAAATTTGAGGGCTGGCTGGTGACAGCCATGGGCACACGATAGCCAGCCTTCATGGTTGCATTTCTTATAAATAAAAATATAAACCTTTAGGGCTGGCTGGCGAGAGCCGTGTGCACGCGGATAGCCAGCCTTCATGGGGGTGTTATATTTATATCCCACCAAGGACAACATCTGAAACGAGTTTGTATGTTCTCCCCGTGTTTGCATGGGTTTCCCCCGGGTTCTCCGGTTTCCTCCCACACTCCAAAGACACACTGATAGGGAATCTAGATTGTGAGCCCCAATGGGGACAGCGACAATAATGTATGTAAAGCGCTGTGGAATACGTAAGCGCTATATAAAAATAAAAATAAGATGATGATAAAAAATATAAACCTTGAGGGCCGGCTGGAGACAGCCGTGGGCACACGATAGCCAGCCCTCATGCTCTTTACAGAGCCATAGCTCCCCTCCACAGGGCCAAATGCACTTTCCACACGGCCACAATCCCCTCCAGCTCTCTCCACAGAGTCACTGGGCCCGTCTGCTGGGTACAAGCCCCTTCATCAAGGCCAAGGGGCCAGTCTACAGGGCCACTAGCCTTTAAATAGGGCCACAACCCCCTCTGGCTCTCTCAACAGGGCCACAGGCTCCTTCTGCAGGGCAACAGCCCCCTCCACAAGGCCAAAGGCCCTTTGCAAAGGGCTATAGGTCCATTCCACAGGGCCATAGTCATTTCCATAGGGCCATAACCCCCCTCAAGCTCTCTCCACAGAACCACAGGCTCCTTCTACAGGTTTACAGGCATTTACACAGGGCCACAACCGCCTTCACCTCTCTCCACAGGGCCCTTTCACTGTGTCAAAGGCCTTTCCATAAGGCCACAACCCCCTCTGTCTCTCTTAAAAAGGACAGAGGCTCCCTTTACAAGGCAACAGCCCCCTCCAAAAGGCCAAAGGCCTTTTTCAAAGGGTCATAGGTCCCCTCCGCAGGGCCATAGGCATTTCCCCAAGGCAATAACTCCCTCCAGCTCTCTCCAGAGGACCACAGGCTCCTTCTACAAGGCTACAACCCCTTTCAGCTCTTTCATCAGGGCCACAGCCTCCTCCACCCCCCTTTAATCAGTTAAAAGGGCTCATTTGCGTGACCACAACACCTTCAGCTCTCTCCACAGGACCACAGGCTCCTACCGGGCCACAGGCCTTTCCACAGTGCCATAAGCCCCTCCAGCTCTCTCCACAGGCAATCATGGTGCATGTTGTTTACTGCAAAGGACTTCATAGGCCCAAATCTTACTCCAGAGCCTTCCACAGGCACCTCCAGCCCGCTCCACATGGCCTTTTCCGCAAGCCACAACTCCCTCCAGCTCTCTTTACATCGCCACATGCCCCTCTGCGGGGCCACAGACCCCTATACAGGGTCACAGGCCTTTCCACAGGGCCTCAACCCCTTCAGCTGTCTCCACAGGACCACAGGCTTTTCCACAGCCCACAACTCCTTTCAGCTCTCACCACAGCGCCACAGCCCCTTCCACAGGGCTAAAGTTCCTATCCATAGGGCCACAGACCTTTCCACAGGGCCACAACACCCTCCAGCTCTCTCCACATGACAAGAAGCTCTCTTTACAGGGCCATAGCTCACCTCCACAGGGCCAAATGCACTTTCCACACGGCCACAACTCCCAACAGCTCTCTCCACATAGTCACTGGGCCCGTCTGCAGGGCACAAGCGCCCTCTTCAAGGCCAAAAGGCCTTTCTACATGGCCATAGTCATTTCCATAGGGCACGAGCCCCTCCAGATCTCTCCACAGGGCAACGGACCACTATACAGGGTCACAGGCCTTTCCACAGGGCCACAACACCTTCAGCTCTCTCCACAGGACCACAGGCTCCTACTGGGCCACAGGCCTTTCCACAGTGCCACAAGCCCCTCCAGCTCTCTCCACAGGCAATCATGTTGCATGTTGTTTACCGAAAAAAGGACTTCATAGGCTCAAATCTTACTCCAGAGCCTTCCACAGGCCTCTCCAGCCCGCTCCACATGGCCTTTTCCTCGGGCCACAACTCCCTCCAGCTCTCTTTACATCGCCACATACCCCTCTGCGGGGCCACAGACTCCTATACAGGGTCACAGGCCTTTCCACAGGGCCTCAACCCCTTCAGCTGTCTCCACAGGACCACAGGCTTTTCCACAGCCCACAACTCCTTCCAGCTCTCACCACAGGGCCACAGCCCTTTCCACAAGGCTAAAGGGCCTATCCATAGGGCCACAGACCTTTCCACAGGGCCATAACACCCTCCAGCTCTCTCCACAGGACAAGAAGCTCTCTTTACAGGGCCATAGCTCACCTCCACAGGGCCAAATGCACTTTCCACACGGCCACAACTCCCAACAGCTCTCTCCACAGAGTCACAGGGCACGTCTGCAGGGCACAAGCCCCCTCTTCAAGGCCAAAAGGCCTTTCTACATGGCCATAGTCATTTCCATAGGGCACGAGCCCCTCCAGCTCTCTCCACAGAGCAACGGACCCCTATACAGGATCACAGGACTTTCCACAGGGCCACAACACCTTCAGCTCTCTCCACAGGACCACAGGCTCCTACTGGGCCACAGGCCTTTCCACAGTGCCACAAGCCCCTCCAGCTCTCTCCACAGGCAATCATGTTGCATGTTGTTTACTGCAAAGGACTTCATAGGCTCAAATCTTACTCCAGAGCCTTCCACAGGCCTCTCCAGCCCGCTCCACATGGCCTTTTCCTCAGGCCACAACTCCCTCCAGCTCTCTTTACATCGCCACATGCCCCTCTGCGGGGCCACAGACCCCTATACAGGGTCACAGGCCTTTCCACAGGGCCTCAACCCCTTCAGCTGTCTCCACAGGACCACAGGCTTTTCCACAGCCCACAACTCCTTCCAGCTCTCACCACAGGGCCACAGCCCTTTCCACAAGGCTAAAGGGCCTATCCATAGGGCCACATACCTTTCCACAGGGCCACAACACCCTCCAGCTCTCTCCACAGGACAAGAAGCTCTCTTTACAGGGCCATAGCTCACCTCCACAGGGCCAAATGCACTTTCCACACGGCCACAACTCCCAACAGCTCTCTCCACAGAGTCACAGGGCCCGTCTGCAGGGCACAAGCCCCCTCTTCAAGGCCAAAAGGCCTTTCTACATGGCCATAGTCATTTCCATAGGGCACGAGCCCCTCCAACTCTCTCCACAGGGCAACAGACCCCTATACAGGATCACAGGCCTTTCCACAGGGCCACAACACCTTCAGCTCTCTCCACAGGACCACAGGCTCCTACTGGGCCACAGGCCTTTCCACAGTGCCACAAGCCCCTCCAGCTCTCACCACAGGCAATCATGTTGCATGTTGTTTACTGCAAAGGACTTCATAGGCTCAAATCTTACTCCAGAGCCTTCCACAGGCCTCTCCAGCCCGCTCCACATGGCCTTTTCCTCAGGCCACAACTCCCTCCAGCTCTCTTTACATCGCCACATGCCCCTCTTCGGGCCACAGACCTCTATACAGGATCACAGGCCTTTCCACAGGGCCTCAACCCCTTCAGCTGTCTCCACAGGACCACAGGCTTTTCCACAGCCCACAACCCCATCCAGCTCTCACCACAGGGCCACAGCCCTTTCCACAAGGCTAAAGGGCCTATCCATAGGGCCACAGACGTTTCCACAGGGCCACAACACCCTCCAGCTCTCTCCACAGGACAAGAAGCTCTCTTTACAGGGCCATAGCTCACCTCCACAGGGCCAAATGCACTTTCCACACGGCCACAACTCCCAACAGCTCTCTCCACAGAGTCACAGGGCACGTCTGCAGGGCACAAGCCCAAAAGGCGTTTCTACATGGCCATAGTCATTTCCATAGGGCACGAGCCCCTCCAGCTCTCTCCGCAGGGCAACGGACCCCTATACAGGGTCACAGGCCTTTCCACAGGGCCTCAACCCCTTCAGCTGTCTCCACAGGACCACAGGCTTTTTCACAGCCCACAACTCCTTCCAGCTCTCACCACAGGGCCACAGCCCCTTCCACAAGGCTAAAGGGCCTATCCATAGGGCCACATACCTTTCCACAGGGCCACAACACCCTCCAGCTCTCTCCACAGGACAAGAAGCTCTCTTTACAGGGCCATAGCTCACCTCCACAGGGCCAAATGCACTTTCCACACGGCCACAACTCCCAACAGCTCTCTCCACAGAGTCACAGGGCCCGTCTGCAGGGCACAAGCACCCTCTTCAAGGCCAAAAGGCCTTTCTACATGGCCATAGTCATTTCCATAGGGCACGAGCCCCTCCAGCTCTCTCCACAGGGCAATGGACCACTATACAGGGTCACAGGCCTTTCCACAGGGCCACAACACCTTCAGCTCTCTCCACAGGACCACAGGCTCCTACTGGACCACAGGCCTTTCCACAGTGCCACAAGCCCCTCCAGCTCTCTCCACAGGCAATCATGTTGCATGTTGTTTACTGCAAAGGACTTCATAGGCCCAAATCTTACTCCAGAGCCTTCCACAGGCCTCTCCAGCCCGCTCCACATGGCCTTTTCCTCAGGCCACAATTCCCTCCAGCTCTCTTTACATCGCCACATGCCCCTCTGCGGGGCCACAGACCCCTATACAGGGTCACAGGCCTTTCTACAGGGCCTCAACCCCTTCAGCTGTCTCCACAGGACCACAGGCTTCTCCACAACCCACAACTCCTTCCAGCTCTCACCACAGGGCCACAGCCCCTTCCACAAGGCTAAAGGGCCTATCCATAGGGCCACAGACCTTTCCACAGGGCCACAAAACCCTCCAGCTCTCTCCACAGGACAAGAAGCTCTCTTTACAGGGCCATAGCTCACCTCCACAGGGCCAAATGCACTTTCCACACGGCCACAACTCCCAACAGCTCTCTCCACAGAGTCACAGGGCACGTCTGCAGGGCACAAGCCCAAAAGGCGTTTCTACATGGCCATAGTCATTTCCATAGGGCACGAGCCCCTCCAGCTCTCTCCACAGGGCAACGGACCCCTATACAGGGTCACAGGCCTTTCCACAGGGCCTCAACCCCTTCAGCTGTCTCCACAGGACCACAGGCTTTTTCACAGCCCACAACTCCTTCCAGCTCTCACCACAGGGCCACAGCCCCTTCCACAAGGCTAAAGGGCCTATCCATAGGGCCACAGGCCTTTCCACAGTGCCACAAGCCCCTCCAGCTCTCTCCACAAACAATCGTGTTGCATGTTGTTTACTGCAAAGGACTTCATAGGCCCAAATCTTACTCCAGAGCCTTCCACAGGCCTCTCCAGCCCGCTCCACATGGCCTTTTCCTCAGGCCACAACTCCCTCCAGCTCTCTTTACATCGCCACATGCCCCTCTGCGGGGCCACAGACCCCTATACAGGGTCACAGGCCTTTCCACAGGGCCTCAACCCCTTCAGCTCTCTCCACAGGACCACTGGCTCCTTCTGCCGAGCCACAAGCATTTCCACAGGGCCACAATCCCCTCAAACTCTTCTCCACAGGACAACAAGCTAACTTTACAGGGCCATAGCTCCCTTCCTCATAGCCAGCCCTCATGGTGTTTGTGTTATTAAAGAAAAAATAAATTTGAGGGCTGGCTAGAGGCAGCCGTGGACACACGATAGCCAGCCCTCATGGTGTTTGTGT
Organism: Phyllobates terribilis; assembly: GCF_046119375.1. Taxonomy (NCBI): domain Eukaryota; kingdom Metazoa; phylum Chordata; class Amphibia; order Anura; family Dendrobatidae; genus Phyllobates; species Phyllobates terribilis. Next base: position 134,022 of record NW_027364465.1, on the reverse strand, counting down.
TATTAAAGAAAAAAAAAATTGAGGGCTGGCTAGAGGCAGCCGTGGACACATGATAGCCAGCCCTCATGGTGTTTGTGTTATTAAAGAAAAAAAAAATTGGGGGGCTGGCTAGAGGCAGCCGTGGACACACGATAGCCAGCCCTCATGGTGTTTGTGTTATTAAAGAAAAAATAATAATTTTAGGGCTGGCTAGAGACAGCCGTGGACACATGATAGCCAGCCCTCATGGTGTTTGTGTTATTAAAGAAAATAAATAAATTTGATGGCTGGCTAGAGGCAGCCGTGGACACACTATTTATATATATATATATTATATATATATATATATATATATTTCTGCAGTATCTGTGCATTATGAATCGTGATATGTGTTAAAGGGGCCCACTGAGACTTTCGCCTAGGGCCCACAAAAACCTGGAGCCGGCCCTGCCCATGTGTGGTGATTATTGATTCCAGTACTAATAGGAATAGCAGGGGCACTAACAGCATGAATGGGGTGTTTATTTATTTGTGTTTTGGATATTGTTTCTTCTGGTGTGTGAATATATGGCACTGACCAGTTTAATGCCCTGTATTTGTGTGGTTTTTGCCTTGGATTCTTACATTTTATTATATTGTCTGCTATAGTATATATTTTGTGCTATAGTGCATTACCTCTAATACTGGTGGCGGATTTGCCAGTCAGTATATTAATGTGCAAAATTGATCACCAGGGACAGCCTAAGTGTATATTTGATCTTTACTTGATCTATTACAATCATGTGTTTTTCTGGGATGGATTTTGGAGTAGGTGGGCTTTCCATTAGTGGGTAATTCCACTATATTAACTTTTACTTGCGTTTTCATGAATTGGATTGTGACATTGTTTGTATGTATTTATAAAAAATAAAATTCATTGTAATTTATTGAGGTATTGTCTAGATTGGGTGATCACTGCACAAGAGCATACCCCTTTTCTTCTTGCCAATGTTTATATATATTTGGTATGCTGCATGTTGATCCCATAGTGATTAGATGGTGCCCTCCATAACTTTGAGTTTGTGACATGGACAGATTTTTCACACTTCTACAATTGAGTTCACTCTCAACTTTTCAGACGTCTGCAGACGGAGTCTCTTATCTTTTCTGTACTACAAGATGTTTTGCTGACAATTGGCCAAATACACAAGTCCTTCTGCAGCCTTATCTCAAATGAAATAACATACAAACCTTAGCTTTTTTTTCTCTTTTTTCCAATGCTTCCTCAGGGCTGGCTGGAGACAGCCGTGGGCACACGAGAGCCAGCCCTCATGGTTTTAATGTTATTAAAAAAAAAATAAAAAAATTTGAGGGCTGGCTGGTGACAGCCATGGGCACACGATAGCCAGCCTTCATGGTTGCATTTCTTATAAATAAAAATATAAACCTTTAGGGCTGGCTGGCGAGAGCCGTGTGCACGCGGATAGCCAGCCTTCATGGGGGTGTTATATTTATATCCCACCAAGGACAACATCTGAAACGAGTTTGTATGTTCTCCCCGTGTTTGCATGGGTTTCCCCCGGGTTCTCCGGTTTCCTCCCACACTCCAAAGACACACTGATAGGGAATCTAGATTGTGAGCCCCAATGGGGACAGCGACAATAATGTATGTAAAGCGCTGTGGAATACGTAAGCGCTATATAAAAATAAAAATAAGATGATGATAAAAAATATAAACCTTGAGGGCCGGCTGGAGACAGCCGTGGGCACACGATAGCCAGCCCTCATGCTCTTTACAGAGCCATAGCTCCCCTCCACAGGGCCAAATGCACTTTCCACACGGCCACAATCCCCTCCAGCTCTCTCCACAGAGTCACTGGGCCCGTCTGCTGGGTACAAGCCCCTTCATCAAGGCCAAGGGGCCAGTCTACAGGGCCACTGGCCTTTAAATAGGGCCACAACCCCCTCTGGCTCTCTCAACAGGGCCACAGGCTCCTTCTGCAGGGCAACAGCCCCCTCCACAAGGCCAAAGGCCCTTTGCAAAGGGCTATAGGTCCATTCCACAGGGCCATAGTCATTTCCATAGGGCCATAACCCCCCTCAAGCTCTCTCCACAGAACCACAGGCTCCTTCTACAGGTTTACAGGCATTTACACAGGGCCACAACCGCCTTCACCTCTCTCCACAGGGCCCTTTCACTGTGTCAAAGGCCTTTCCATAAGGCCACAACCCCCTCTGTCTCTCTTAAAAAGGACAGAGGCTCCCTTTACAAGGCAACAGCCCCCTCCAAAAGGCCAAAGGCCTTTTTCAAAGGGTCATAGGTCCCCTCCGCAGGGCCATAGGCATTTCCCCAAGGCAATAACTCCCTCCAGCTCTCTCCAGAGGACCACAGGCTCCTTCTACAAGGCTACAACCCCTTTCAGCTCTTTCATCAGGGCCACAGCCTCCTCCACCCCCCTTTAATCAGTTAAAAGGGCTCATTTGCGTGACCACAACACCTTCAGCTCTCTCCACAGGACCACAGGCTCCTACCGGGCCACAGGCCTTTCCACAGTGCCATAAGCCCCTCCAGCTCTCTCCACAGGCAATCATGGTGCATGTTGTTTACTGCAAAGGACTTCATAGGCCCAAATCTTACTCCAGAGCCTTCCACAGGCACCTCCAGCCCGCTCCACATGGCCTTTTCCGCAAGCCACAACTCCCTCCAGCTCTCTTTACATCGCCACATGCCCCTCTGCGGGGCCACAGACCCCTATACAGGGTCACAGGCCTTTCCACAGGGCCTCAACCCCTTCAGCTGTCTCCACAGGACCACAGGCTTTTCCACAGCCCACAACTCCTTTCAGCTCTCACCACAGCACCACAGCCCCTTCCACAGGGCTAAAGTTCCTATCCATAGGGCCACAGACCTTTCCACAGGGCCACAACACCCTCCAGCTCTCTCCACATGACAAGAAGCTCTCTTTACAGGGCCATAGCTCACCTCCACAGGGCCAAATGCACTTTCCACACGGCCACAACTCCCAACAGCTCTCTCCACATAGTCACTGGGCCCGTCTGCAGGGCACAAGCGCCCTCTTCAAGGCCAAAAGGCCTTTCTACATGGCCATAGTCATTTCCATAGGGCACGAGCCCCTCCAGATCTCTCCACAGGGCAACGGACCCCTATACAGGGTCACAGTCCTTTCCACAGGGCCACAACACCTTCAGCTCTCTCCACAGGACCACAGGCTCCTACTGGGCCACAGGCCTTTCCACAGTGCCACAAGCCCCTCCAGCTCTCTCCACAGGCAATCATGTTGCATGTTGTTTACCGAAAAAAGGACTTCATAGGCTCAAATCTTACTCCAGAGCCTTCCACAGGCCTCTCCAGCCCGCTCCACATGGCCTTTTCCTCGGGCCACAACTCCCTCCAGCTCTCTTTACATCGCCACATACCCCTCTGCGGGGCCACAGACTCCTATACAGGGTCACAGGCCTTTCCACAGGGCCTCAACCCCTTCAGCTGTCTCCACAGGACCACAGGCTTTTCCACAGCCCACAACTCCTTCCAGCTCTCACCACAGGGCCACAGCCCTTTCCACAAGGCTAAAGGGCCTATCCATAGGGCCACAGACCTTTCCACAGGGCCATAACACCCTCCAGCTCTCTCCACAGGACAAGAAGCTCTCTTTACAGGGCCATAGCTCACCTCCACAGGGCCAAATGCACTTTCCACACGGCCACAACTCCCAACAGCTCTCTCCACAGAGTCACAGGGCACGTCTGCAGGGCACAAGCCCCCTCTTCAAGGCCAAAAGGCCTTTCTACATGGCCATAGTCATTTCCATAGGGCACGAGCCCCTCCAGCTCTCTCCACAGAGCAACGGACCCCTATACAGGATCACAGGACTTTCCACAGGGCCACAACACCTTCAGCTCTCTCCACAGGACCACAGGCTCCTACTGGGCCACAGGCCTTTCCACAGTGCCACAAGCCCCTCCAGCTCTCTCCACAGGCAATCATGTTGCATGTTGTTTACTGCAAAGGACTTCATAGGCTCAAATCTTACTCCAGAGCCTTCCACAGGCCTCTCCAGCCCGCTCCACATGGCCTTTTCCTCAGGCCACAACTCCCTCCAGCTCTCTTTACATCGCCACATGCCCCTCTGCGGGGCCACAGACCCCTATACAGGGTCACAGGCCTTTCCACAGGGCCTCAACCCCTTCAGCTGTCTCCACAGGACCACAGGCTTTTCCACAGCCCACAACTCCTTCCAGCTCTCACCACAGGGCCACAGCCCTTTCCACAAGGCTAAAGGGCCTATCCATAGGGCCACATACCTTTCCACAGGGCCACAACACCCTCCAGCTCTCTCCACAGGACAAGAAGCTCTCTTTACAGGGCCATAGCTCACCTCCACAGGGCCAAATGCACTTTCCACACGGCCACAACTCCCAACAGCTCTCTCCACAGAGTCACAGGGCCCGTCTGCAGGGCACAAGCCCCCTCTTCAAGGCCAAAAGGCCTTTCTACATGGCCATAGTCATTTCCATAGGGCACGAGCCCCTCCAACTCTCTCCACAGGGCAACAGACCCCTATACAGGATCACAGGCCTTTCCACAGGGCCACAACACCTTCAGCTCTCTCCACAGGACCACAGGCTCCTACTGGGCCACAGGCCTTTCCACAGTGCCACAAGCCCCTCCAGCTCTCTCCACAGGCAATCATGTTGCATGTTGTTAACTGCAAAGGACTTCATAGGCTCAAATCTTACTCCAGAGCCTTCCACAGGCCTCTCCAGCCCGCTCCACATGGCCTTTTCCTCAGGCCACAACTCCCTCCAGCTCTCTTTACATCGCCACATGCCCCTCTGCGGGGCCACAGACCCCTACAGGGTCACAGGCCTTTCCACAGGGCCTCAACCCCTTCAGCTGTCTCCACAGGACCACAGGCTTTTCCACAGCCCACAACTCCTTCCACCTCTCACCACAGGGCCACAGCCCTTTCCACAAGGCTAAAGGGCCTATCCATAGGGCCACATACCTTTCCACAGGGCCACAACACCCTCCAGCTCTCTCCACAGGACAAGAAGCTCTCTTTACAGGGCCATAGCTCACCTCCACAGGGCCAAATGCACTTTCCACACGGCCACAACTCCCAACAGCTCTCTCCACAGAGTCACAGGGCCCGTCTGCAGGGCACAAGCCCCCTCTTCAAGGCCAAAAGGCCTTTCTACATGGCCATAGTCATTTCCATAGGGCACGAGCCCCTCCAACTCTCTCCACAGGGCAACAGACCCCTATACAGGATCACAGGCCTTTCCACAGGGCCACAACACCTTCAGCTCTCTCCACAGGACCACAGGCTCCTACTGGGCCACAGGCCTTTCCACAGTGCCACAAGCCCCTCCAGCTCTCACCACAGGCAATCATGTTGCATGTTGTTTACTGCAAAGGACTTCATAGGCTCAAATCTTACTCCAGAGCCTTCCACAGGCCTCTCCAGCCCGCTCCACATGGCCTTTTCCTCAGGCCACAACTCCCTCCAGCTCTCTTTACATCGCCACATGCCCCTCTTCGGGGCCACAGACCTCTATACAGGATCACAGGCCTTTCCACAGGGCCTCAACCCCTTCAGCTGTCTCCACAGGACCACAGGCTTTTCCACAGCCCACAACCCCATCCAGCTCTCACCACAGGGCCACAGCCCTTTCCACAAGGCTAAAGGGCCTATCCATAGGGCCACAGACGTTTCCACAGGGCCACAACACCCTCCAGCTCTCTCCACAGGACAAGAAGCTCTCTTTACAGGGCCATAGCTCACCTCCACAGGGCCAAATGCACTTTCCACACGGCCACAACTCCCAACAGCTCTCTCCACAGAGTCACAGGGCCCGTCTGCAGGGCACAAGCCCCCTCTTCAAGGCCAAAAGGCCTTTCTACATGGCCATAGTCATTTACATAGGGCACGAGCCCCTCCAGCTCTCTCCACAGAGCAACGGACCCCTATACAGGATCACAGGCCTTTCCACAGGGCCACAACACCTTCAGCTCTCTCCACAGGACCACAGGCTCCTACTGGGCCACAGGCCTTTCCACAGTGCCACAAGCCCCTCCAGCTCTCTCCACAGGCAATCATGTTGCATGTTGTTAACTGCAAAGGACTTCATAGGCTCAAATCTTACTCCAGAGCCTTCCACAGGCCTCTCCAGCCCGCTCCACATGGCCTTTTCCTCAGGCCACAACTCCCTCCAGCTCTCTTTACATCGCCACATGCCCCTCTGTGGGGCCACAGACCCCTATACAGGGTCACAGGCCTTTCCACAGGGCCTCAACCCCTTCAGCTGTCTCCACAGGACCACAGGCTTTTCTACAGCCCACAACTCCTTCCACCTCTCACCACAGGGCCACAGCCCCTTCCACAAGGCTAAAGGGCCTATCCATAGGGCCACATACCTTTCCACAGGGCCACAACACCCTCCAGCTCTCTCCACATGACAAGAAGCTCTCTTTACAGGGCCATAGCTCACCTCCACAGGGCCAAATGCACTTTCCACACGGCCACAACTCCCAACAGCCCTCTCCACAGAGTCACAGGGCCCGTCTGCAGGGCACAAGCCCCCTCTTCAAAGCCAAAAGGCCTTTCTGCATGGCCATAGTCATTTCCATAGGGCACGAGCCCCTCCAGCTCTCTCCACAGGGCAACGGACCCCTATACAGGATCACAGGCCTTTCCACAGGGCCACAACACCTTCAGCTCTCTCCACAGGACCACAGGCTCCTACTGGGCCACAGGCCTTTCCACAGTGCCACAAGCCCCTCCAGCTCTCACCACAGGCAATCATGTTGCATGTTGTTTACTGCAAAGGACTTCATAGGCTCAAATCTTACTCCAGAGCCTTCCACAGGCCTCTCCAGCCCGCTCCACATGGCCTTTTCCTCAGGCCACAACTCCCTCCAGCTCTCTTTACATCGCCACATGCCCCTCTTCGGGGCCACAGACCTCTATACAGGATCACAGGCCTTTCCACAGGGCCTCAACCCCTTCAGCTGTCTCCACAGGACCACAGGCTTTTCCACAGCCCACAACCCCATCCAGCTCTCACCACAGGGCCACAGCCCTTTCCACAAGGCTAAAGGGCCTATCCATAGGGCCACAGACGTTTCCACAGGGCCACAACACCCTCCAGCTCTCTCCACAGGACAAGAAGCTCTCTTTACAGGGCCATAGCTCACCTCCACAGGGCCAAATGCACTTTCCACACGGCCACAACTCCCAACAGCTCTCTCCACAGAGTCACAGGGCCCGTCTGCAGGGCACAAGCCCCCTCTTCAAGGCCAAAAGGCCTTTCTACATGGCCATAGTCATTTACATAGGGCACGAGCCCCTCCAGCTCTCTCCACAGAGCAACGGACCCCTATACAGGATCACAGGCCTTTCCACAGGGACACAACACCTTCAGCTCTCTCCACAGGACCACAGGCTCCTACTGGGCCACAGGCCTTTCCACAGTGCCACAAGCCCCTCCAGCTCTCTCCACAGGCAATCATGTTGCATGTTGTTAACTGCAAAGGACTTCATAGGCTCAAATCTTACTCCAGAGCCTTCCACAGGCCTCTCCAGCCCGCTCCACATGGCCTTTTCCTCAGGCCACAACTCCCTCCAGCTCTCTTTACATCGCCACATGCCCCTCTGCGGGGCCACAGACCCCTATACAGGGTCACAGGCCTTTCCACAGGGCCTCAACCCCTTCAGCTGTCTCCACAGGACCACAGGCTTTTCTACAGCCCACAACTCCTTCCACCTCTCACCACAGGGCCACAGCCCCTTCCACAAGGCTAAAGGGCCTATCAATAGGGCCACATACCTTTCCACAGGGCCACAACACCCTCCAGCTCTCTCCACAGGACAAGAAGCTCTCTTTACAGGGCCATAGCTCACCTCCACAGGGCCAAATGCACTTTCCACACGGCCACAACTCCCAACAGCCCTCTCCACAGAGTCACAGGGCCCGTCTGCAGGGCACAAGCCCCCTCTTCAAAGCCAAAAGGCCTTTCTGCATGGCCATAGTCATTTCCATAGGGCACGAGCCCCTCCAGCTCTCTCCACAGGGCAACGGACCGCTATACAGGGTCACAGGCCTTTCCACAGGGCCACAACACCTTCAGCTCTCTCCACAGGACCACAGGCTCCTACCCGGCCACAGGCTTTTACACAGTGCTACAAGTCCCTCTAGCTCTCTCCACAGGCAATCATGTTGCATGGTGTTTACCGAAAAAAGGACTTCATAGGCCCAAATCTTACTTCAGACCCTTCCACAGGCCCCTCCAGCCCGCTCCACATGGCCTTTTCCGCAGGCCACAACTCCCTCCAGCTCCCTTTACATCGCCACATGCCCCTCTGCGGGGCCACAGACCCCTATACAGGGTCACAGGCCTTTCCATAGGGCCTCAACCCCTTCAGCTCTCTCCACAGGACCACTGGCTCCTTCTGCCGGGCCACAAGCATTTCCACAGGGCCACAATCCCCTCCAACTCTTCTCCACAGGACAACAAGCTCTCTTTACAGAGCCATAGCTCCCCTCCACAGGGCCAAATGCACTTTCTGCACGGCCACAGCCCCCTTTAGCTCTCTCCACAGAGACACAGGGCCCGTCTGCAGGACACAAGCCCCCTCTTCAAGGCCAAAGGGCCTTTCTACATGGCCATAGTCATTTCCATAGGGCACAAGCCCCTCCAGCTCTCTCCACAGGACCACTGGCTCCTTCTGCCGGGCCACAAGCCTTTCCACAGGGCCACAATCCCCTCCAATTCCACAGGACAACAGGATCTCTTTACAGGGCCATAGCTCCCCTACACAGGGCCAAATGCACTTTCCACATGGCCACAACCCCCTCCAGCCCTCTACACAGAGTCATGGGGCCCGTCTGCAGGGCACAAGCCCCTTCATCAAGGCCAAGGGGCCTTTCTACAGGGCCACTGGCCTTTAAATAGTGCCACAACCTCCTCTGGCTCTCTCAAGAGGGCCACAGGCTCCTTCTACAGGGCAAGGGCCCCCTCCACAAGGCCAAAGGCCCTTTGCAAAGGGCCATAGGTCCATTCCACAGGGCCATAGTCATTTCCATAGGGCCATAACCCCCCTCAAGCTCTCTCCACAGAACTGCAGGCTCCTTCTACAGGTTTACAGGCATATACACAGGGCCACATCCGCCTTCACCTCTCTCCACAAGGCGACAGGGCCCTTTCACTGTGTCATAGGCCTTTCCATAAGGCCACAACCCCCTCTGTCTCTCTCAAAAAGGACAGAGGCTCCCTTTACAAGGCAACAGCCCCCTCCACAAGGCCAAAGGCCTTTTTCAAAGGGCCACAGGTCCCTTTCGCAGGGCCATAGGCATTTCCCCAAGGCAATAACCCCCTCCAGCTCTCTCCACAGGACCACAGGCTCCTTCTACAAGACTACAACCCCTTTGAGCTCTTTCATCAGGGCCACAGCCTCCTCCGCCCCCTTTAATCAGTTAAAAGGGCTCAATTGAGTGACCACAACACCTTCAGCTCTCTCCACAGGACCACAGGCTCCTACTGAGCCACAGGACTTTCCACAGTGCCACAAGCCCCTCTAGCTCTTTCCACAGGCAATCATGTTGCATGTTTTTTACTGCAAAGGACTTCATAGGCCCATATCTTACTCCAGAGCCTTCCACAGGCCCCTCCAGCCGGCTCCACATGGCCTTTTCCTCAGGCCACAACTCCCTCCAGCTCTCTTTACATCGCCACATGCCCCTCTGCGGGGCCACAGACCCCGATACAGGGTCACAGGCCTGGTCACAGGCCTTTCCACAGGGCCTCAACCCCTTCAGCTCTCTCCACAGGACCACTGGCTCCTTCTGCCGGGCCACAAGCATTTCCACAGGGCCACAATCCCCTCCAACTCTTCTCCACAGGACAACAAGCTCTCTTTACAGAGCCATAGCTCCCCTCCACAGGGCCAAATGCACTTTCTGCACGGCTACAGCCCCCTTTAGCTCTCTCCACAGAGACACAGGGCCCGTCTGCAGGACACAAGCCCCCTCTTCAAGGCCAAAGGGCCTTTCTACATGGCCATAGTCATTTCCATAGGGCACAAGCCCCTCCAGCTCTCTCCACAGGGCAACGGACCCCTATACAGGTTCACAGGCCTTTCCACAGGGCCACAACACCTTCAGCTCTCTCCACAGGACCACAGGCTCCTACCCGGCCACAGGCTTTTCCACAGTGCTACAAGTCCCTCTAGCTCTCTCCACAGGCAATCATGTTGCATGTTGTTTACCGAAAAAAGGACTTCATAGGCCCAAATCTTACTCCAGAGCCTTCCACAGGCCTCTCCAGCCCGCTCCACATGGCCTTTTCCTCAGGCCACAACTCCCTCCAGCTCTCTTTACATCGCCACATGCCCCTCTGCGGGGCCACAGACCCCTATACAGGGTCACAGGCCTTTCCACAGGGCCTCAACCCCTTCAGCTGTCTCCACAGGACCACAGTCTTTTCCACAGCCCACAACTCCTTCCACCTCTCACCACAGGGCCACAGCCCCTTCCATAAGGCTAAAGGGCCTATTCATAGGGCCACAGACCTTTCCACAGGGCCACAACACCCTCCAGCTCTCTCCACAGGACAAGAAGCTCTCTTTACAGGGCCATAGCTCACCTCCACAGGGCCAAATGCACTTTCCACACGGCCACAACTCCCAACAGCCCTCTCCACAGTGTCACAGGGCCCGTCTGCAGGGCACAAGCCCCCTCTTCAAAGCCAAAAGGCCTTTCTACATGGCCATAGTCATTCCCATAGGGCACGAGTACCTCCAGCTCTCTCCACAGGGCAACGGACCCCTGTATAGGGTCACAGGCCTTTCCACAGGGCCACAAAACCTTCAGCTCTCTCCACAGGCAATCATGTTGCATGTTGTTTACTGCAGAGGACTTCATAGGCCCAAACCTTACTCCAGAGCCTTCCACAGGCCCCTCCAGCCCGCTCCACATGGAATTTTCCTCAGGCCACAACTCCCTCCAGCTCTCTTTACATCGCCACATGCCCCTCTGCGGGGCCACAGACCCCTATACAGGGTCACATGCCTTTCCACAGGGCCTCAACCCCTTCAGCTCTCTCCACAGGACAACTGCCTCCTTCTGCCGGGCTACAAGCCTTTCCACAGGGCCACAATCCCCTCCAACTCTTCTCCACAGGACAACAAGCTCTCTTTACCGGGCCATAGCTCCCCTCCACATGCACTTTCTGCATGGACACAGCCCCCTTTAGCTCTCTCCACAGAGACACAAGGCCCGTCTGCAGGGCACAAGCCCCCTCTTCAAGGCCAAAAGGCCTTTCTACATGGCCATAGTCATTTCCATAGGGCACGAGCCCCTCCAGCTCTCTCCACAGGGCAACGTACCCCTATACAGGGTCACAGGCCTTTCCACAGGGCCACAACACCTTCAGCTCTCTCCACAGGACCACAGGCTCTTACTGGGCCACAGGCCTTTCCACAGTGCCACAAGCCCCTCCAGCTCTCTCCACAGGCAATCATGTTGCATATTGTTTACTACAAAGGACTTCATAGGCCCAAATCTTACTCCAGAGCCTTCCACAGGCCTTTCCAGCCCGCTCCACATGGCCTTTTCCTCAGGCCACAACTCCCTCCAGCTCTCTTTACATCGCCACATGCCCCTCTGCGGGGACACAGACCCCTATACAGGGTCACAGGCCTTTCCACAGGGCCTCAACCCCTTCAGCTGTCTCCACAGGACCACAGGCTTTTCCACAGCCCACAACTCCTTCCACCTCTCACCACAGGGCCACAGCCCCTTCCACAAGGCCAAAGGGCCTATCCATAGGGCCACAGACCTTTCCACATGGCCACAACACCCTCCAGCTCTCTCCACAGGACAAGAAGCTCTCTTTACAGGGCCATAGCTCACCTCCACAGGGCCAAATACACTTTCCACACGGCCACAACTCCCAACAGCCCTCTCCACAGAGTCACAGGGCCCGTCTGCAGGGCACAAGCCCCCTCTTCAAAGCCAAAAGGCCTTTCTGCATGGCCATAGTCATTTCCATAGGGCACGAGCCCCTCCAGCTCTCTCCACATCGCAACGGACCGCTATACAGGGTCACAGGCCTTTCCACAGGGCCACAACACCTTCAGCTCTCTCCACAGGACCACAGGCTCCTACCCGGCCACAGGCTTTTACACAGTGCTACAAGTCCCTCTAGCTCTCTCCACAGGCAATCATGTTGCATGTTGTTTACCGAAAAAAGGACTTCATAGGCCCAAATCTTACTTCAGACCCTTCCACAGGCCCCTCCAGCCCGCTCCACATGGAATTTTCCGCAGGCCACAACTCCCTCCAGCTCTCTTTACATCGCCACATGCCCCTCTGCGGGGCCACAGACCCCTATACAGGGTCACAGGCCTTTCCACAGGGCCTCAACCCATTCAGCTCTCTCCACAGGACCACTGGCTCCTTCTGCCGGGCCACAAGCATTTCCACAGGGCCACAATCCCCTCCAACTCTTCTCCACAGGACAACAAGCTCTCTTTACAGAGCCATAGCTCCCCTCCACAGGGCCAAATGCACTTTCTGCACGGCCACAACCCCCTTTAGCTCTCTCCACAGAGACACAGGGCCCGTCTGCAGGACACAAGCCCCCTCTTCAAGGCCAAAGGGCCTTTCTACATGGCCATAGTCATTTCCATAGGGCACAAGCCCCTCCAGCTCTCTCCACAGGGCAACGGACCCCTATACAGGGTCACAGGCCTTTCCACAGGGCCACAACACCTTCAGCTCTCTCCACAGGACCACAGGCTACTACCGGGCCACAGGTCTTTCCACAGTGCCACAAGCACCATCCAGCTCTCTCCACAGGCAATCATGTTGCACTTTTGCAACAAGAGTCAATTTTTGTTGCAGTTCGGCAACATTGGAGTCAACCCTGTTGCAAATCGGACACGAAGCTTGAAAATTTAGATGTTTACTGCAAAGGACTTCATAGGCCCCCATCTTACTCCAGAGCCTTCCACAGGCCTCTCCAGCCCGCTCCACATGGCCTTTTCCACAGGCCACAACTCCATCCAGCTCTCTTTACATCGCCACATGCCCCTCTGCGGGGCAACAGACCCCTATACAGGGTCACAGGCCTCTCCACAGGGCCTCAACCCCTTCAGCTCTCTCCACAGGACCACTGGCTCCTTCTGCCCGGCCACAAGCCTTTCCACGGGGCCACAATTCCCTTCCAATTCCACAGGACAACAGGCTCTCTTTACAGGGCCATAGCTCCCCTCCACAGGGCCAAATGCACTTTCCACATGGCCACAACCCCCTCCAGCTCTCTACACAGAGTCATGGGGCCTGTCTGCAGGGCACAAGCCCCTTCATCAAGGCCAAGGGGCCTTTCTACAGGGCCACTGGCCTTTAAATAGTGCCACAACCTCCTCTGGCTCTCTCAAGAGGGCCACAGGCTCCTTCTACAGGGCAAGGGCCCCCTCCACAAGGCCAAAGGCCCTTTGCAAAGGGCCATAGGTCCATTCCACAGGGCCATAGTCATTTCCATAGGGCCATAACCCCCCTCAAGCTCTCTCCACAGAACCGCAGGCTCCTTCTACAGGTTTACAGGCATATACACAGGGCCACATCCGCCTTCACCTCTCTCCACAAGGCGACAGGGCCCTTTCACTGTGTCATACGCCTTTCCATAAGGCCACAACCCCCTCTGTCTCTCTCAAAAAGGACAGAGGCTCCCTTTACAAGACAACAGCCCCCTCCACAAGGCCAAAGGCCTTTTTCAAAGGGCCACAGGTCCCTTTCGCAGGGCCATAGGCATTTCCCCAAGGCAATAACCCCCTCCAGCTCTCTCCACAGGACCACAGGCTCCTTCTACAAGACTACAACCCCTTTGAGCTCTTTCATCAGGGCCACAGCCTCCTCCGCCCCCCTTTAATCAGTTAAAAGGGCTCAATTGAGTGACCACAACACCTTCAGCTCTCTCCACAGGACCACAGGCTCCTACTGAGCCACAGGACTTTCCACAGTGCCACAAGCCCCTCTAGCTCTCTCCACAGGCAATCATGTTGCATGTTTTTTACTGCAAAGGACTTCATAGGCCCAAATCTTACTCCAGAGCCTTCCACAGGCCCCTCCAGCCGGCTCCACATGGCCTTTTCCTCAGGCCACAACTCCCTCCAGCTCTCTTTACATCGCCACATGCCCCTCTGCGGGGCCACAGACCCCTATACAGGGTCACAGGCCTTTCCACAGGGCCTCAACCCCTTCAGCTCTCTCCACAGGACCACAGGCTTTTCCACAGCCCACAACTCCTTCCAGCTCTCACCACAGGGCCACAGCCCCTTCCACAAGGCTAAAGGGCCTATCCATAGGGCCACAGACCTTTCCACAGGGCCACAACACGCTCCAGCTCTCTCCACAGGACAAGAAGCTCTCTTTACAGGGCCATAGCTCACCTCCACAGGGCCAAATGCACTTTCCACACGGCCACAACTCCCAACAGCCCTCTCCACAGAGTCACAGGGCCCGTCTGCAGGGCACAAGCCCCTCTTCAAGGCCAAAAGGCCTTTCTACATGGACATAGTCATTCCCATAGGGCACGAGCACCTCCAGCTCTCTCCACAGGGCAACGGACCCCTGTACAGGGTCACAGTCCTTTCCACAGGGCCACAACAGCTTCAGCTCTCTCCACAGGCAATCATGTTGCATGTTGTTTACTGCAGAGGACTTCATAGGCCCAAACCTTACTCCAGAGCCTTCCACAGGCCCCTCCAGCCTGCTCCACATGGCCTTTTCCTCAGGCCACAACTCCCTCCAGCTCTCTTTACATCGCCACATGCCCCTCTGCGGGGCCACAGACCCCTATACAGGGTCACATGCCTTTCCACAGGGCCTCAACCCCTTCAGCTCTCTCCACAGGACCACTGCCTCCTTCTGCCGGGCTACAAGCCTTTCCACAGGGCCACAATCCCCTCCAACTCTTCTCCACAGGACAACAAGCTCTCTTTACAGGGCCATAGCTCCCCTCCACAGGGCCAAATGCACTTTCTGCACGGCCACAGCCCCCTTTAGCTCTCTCCACAGAGACACAAGGCCCGTCTGCAGGGCACAAGCCCCCTCTTCAAGGCCAAAAGGCCTTTCTACATGGCCATAGTCATTTCCATAGGGCACGAGCCCCTCCAGCTCTCTCCACAGGGCAACGGACCCCTATACAGGGTCACAGGCCTTTCCACAGGGCCACAACACCTTCAGCTCTTCCACAGGACCACAGGCTCCAGCCCGGCCACAGGCCTTTCCACAGTGCTACAAGTCCCTCCAGCTCTCTCCACAGGCAATCATGTTTCATGTTGTTTACCGCAAAAGGACTTCATAGGCCCAAATCTTACTACAGACCCTTCCACAGGCCCCTCCAGCCCGCTCCACATGGCCTTTTCCTCAGGCCACAACTCCCTCCAGCTCTCTTTACATCGCCACATGCACCCTCTGCGGGTCCACAGACCCCTATACAGGGTCACAGGCCTTTCCACAGGGCCTCAACCCCTTCAGCTCTCTCCACAGGACCACTGGCTCCTTCTGCCGGGCCACAAGCATTTCCACAAGGCCACAATCCCCTCCAACTCTTCTCCACAGGACAACAAGCTCTCTTTACAGAGCCATAGCTCCCCTCCACAGGGCCAAATGCACTTTCTGCACGGCTACAGCCCCCTTTAGCTCTCTCCACAGAGACACAGGGCCCGTCTGCAGGACACAAGCCCCCTCTTCAAGGCCAAAGGGCCTTTCTACATGGCCATAGTCATTTCCATAGGGCACAAGCCCCTCCAGCTCGCTCCACAGGGCAACGGACCCCTATACAGGGTCACAGGCCTTTCCACAGGGCCACAACACCTTCAGCTCTCTCCACAGGACCACAGGCTCCTACCCGGCCACAGGCTTTTCCACAGTGCTACAAGTCCCTCTAGCTCTCTCCACAGGCAATCATGTTGCATGTTGTTTACCGAAAAAAGGACTTCATAGGCCCAAATCTTACTCCAGAGCCTTCCACAGGCCTCTCCAGCCCGCTCCACATGGCCTTTTCCTCAGGCCACAACTCCCTCCAGCTCTTTTTACATCGCCACATGCCCCTCTGCGGGGCCACAGACCCCTATACAGGGTCACAGGCCTTTCCACAGGGCCTCAACCCCTTCAGCTGTCTCCACAGGACCGCAGGCTTTTCCACAGCCCACAACTCCTTCCACCTCTCACCACAGGGCCACAGCCCCTTCCACAAGGCTAAAGGGCCTATTCATAGGGCCACAGACCTTTCCACAGGGCCACAACACCCTCCAGCTCTCTCCACAGGACAAGAAGCTCTCTTTACAGGGCCATAGCTCACCTCCACAGGGCCAAATGCACTTTCTACACGGCCACAACTCCCAACAGCCCTCTCCACAGTGTCACAGGGCCCGTCTGCAGGGCACAAGCCCCCTCTTCAAAGCCAAAAGGCCTTTCTACATGGGCATAGTCATTCCCATAGGGCACGAGCACCTCCAGCTCTCTCCACAGGGCAACGGACCCCTGTACAGGGTCACAGGCCTTTCCACAGGGCCACAAAACCTTCAGCTCTCTCCACAGGCAATCATGTTGCATTTTGTTTACTGCAGAGGACTTCATAGGCCCAAATCTTACTCCAGAGCCTTCCACAGGCCCCTCCAGCCCACTCCACATGGCCTTTTCCTCAGGACACAACTCCCTCCAGCTCTCTTTACATCGCCACATGCCCCTCTGCGGGGCCACAGACCCCTATACAGCGTCACATGCCTTTCCACAGGGCCTCAACCCCTTCAGCTCTCTCCACAGGACCACTGCCTCCTTCTGCCGGGCTACAAGCCTTTCCACAGGGCCACAATCCCCTCCAACTCTTCTCCACAGGACAACAAGCTCTCTTTACCGGGCCATAGCTCCCCTCCACATGCACTTTCTGCATGGACACAGCCCCCTTTAGCTCTCTCCACAGAGACACAAGGCCCGTCTGCAGGGCACAAGCCCCCTCTTCAAAGCCAAAAGGCCTTTCTACATGGCCATAGTCATTTCCATAGGGCACAAACCCCTCCAGCTCTCTCCACAGGGCAACGGACCCCTATACAGGGTCACAGGCCTTTCCACAGGGCCACAACACCTTCAGCTCTCTCCACAGGACCACAGGCTACTACCGGGCCACAGGTCTTTCCACAGTGCCACAAGCACCATCCAGCTCTCTCCACAGGCAATCATGTTGCACTTTTGCAACAAGAGTCAATTTTTGTTGCAGTTCGGCAACATTGGAGTCAACCCTGTTGCAAATCGGACACGAAGCTTGAAAATTTAGATGTTTACTGCAAAGGACTTCATAGGCCCCCATCTTACTCCAGAGCCTTCCACAGGCCCCTCCAGCCCGCTCCACATGGACTTTTCCACAGGCCACAACTCCATCCAGCTCTCTTTACATCGCCACATGCCCCTCTGCGGGGCAACAGACCCCTATACAGGGTCACAGGCCTCTCCACAGGGCCTCAACCCCTTCAGCTCTCTCCACAGGACCACTGGCTCCTTCTGCCGGGCCACAAGCCTTTCCACAGGGCCACAATCCCCTCCAATTCCACAGGACAACAGGCTCTCTTTACAGGGCCATAGCTCCCCTCCACAGGGCCAAATGCACTTTCCACATGGCCACAACCCCCTCCAGCTCTCTACACAGAGTCATGGGGCCCGTCTGCAGGGCACAAGCCCCTTCATCAAGGCCAAGGGGCCTTTCTACAGGGCCACTGGCCTTTAAATAGTGCCACAACCTCCTCTGGCTCTCTCAAGAGGGCCACAGGCTCCTTCTACAGGGCAAGGGCCCCCTCCACAAGGCCAAAGGCCCTTTGCAAAGAGCCATAGGTCCATTCCACAGGGCCATAGTCATTTCCATAGGGCCATAACCCCCTCAAGCTCTCTCCACAGAACAACAGGCTCCTTCTACAGGTTTACAGGCATTTATACAGGGCCACAAACGCCTTCACCTCTCTCCACAGGGCCCTTTCACTGTGTCATAGGCTTTTCCATAAGGCCACAACCTCCTCTGTCTCTCTCAAAAAGGACAGAGGCTCCCTTTACAAGGCCACAGCCCCCTCCACAAGTCCAAAGGCCTTTTTCAAAGGGCCACAGGTCCCTTCCACAGAGCCATAGGCATTTCCCCAAGGCAATAACCCCCTCCAGCTCTCTCCACAGGCTCCTTCTACAAGGCTACAACCCTTTTCAGCTCTTTCATCAGGGCCACAGCCTCCTCCACCCCCCCTTTAGTCAGTTAAAAGGACTCATTTGAGTGACCTATTGACCATTGGTCAGCTCGAGTAAAGGAACCTGATATAGTATACTGCACTGTTTAATATTCTTTTTTTCTTTACACAGGTTGAATGCTTGCAAAGAAATGTCACCTATGCCATGCTCCTTTATACCAGTTTTCTTGATTGACATGTTATTTTTGGAGCCAAATGAGAAAATTGGGAAATGGAAAGCTCCCCCCTCCTTCCAATCAGTGGATCCGGTCAGGTGCTCAGTGGCGGTAGGCCACCGCCTGAAAGCCAAACATGAAAAAAGGAATGCTGGCACCGGTTTCCATATGATGAATTTTATTTTATTCCATGAAGATCAATACATTAAAAAGAAGGCATCTTTACTGGCAATCCGCCCCATCATGTCATTTTTGGTTTAAGCCTAATTTCTTTCAATAAATAAAATGGAATAAATGTGTCACTTTTTTGCCTCTACTAATAGTTGTGGGGTATTATGACATCACAATAGAATTAATACTTACCCTTTCCGATGCCTTTTAGGGCTATCCGGTGCAGAACCAAGGCCAAATACCAACCGACAGGACCTTCCTGTGACATCATGGAAGGTCCTGTCGCTCAGGACGTGGCCTTGGCTCTGCACCGGATAGACCGAAAAGCGTCTGAAAGGGTAAGTATTAATTCTTATTTTTAATACATCTGGATTTATTTAATTTTGATTTCGTACTGTATAGTAATACATTACAAAATGAAAGGGGGGCTGGCAGGCATGTAACAAAGGGGAGGAGGAACAGGATTCTTCATCCTCCTCTGTGACATCACTTCTCCTCCGGGCCGGAAAAAAGCGTGGTGTGTGAACACAGCCTCAGGCTGCGTGCCCACATAGCGATTTACAAGCGTATATGTTGCGTAATTTATGCAGCGGAAACGCTTGTGAAACACTTGTTAATCCGCACCCCATGGTACTTAGTGGCATTCCGCAATGTTAATGCCCATGCTGCGGATTTTTCCGCAGCGTTTCTGCTGCGCTTAAAAATCCTTTCCACAGGGCCACAACACCTTCAGCTCTCTCCACAGGACCACAGGCTCCTACTGGGCCACAGGCCTTTCCACAGTGCCACAAGCCCCTCCAGCTCTCTCCACAGGCAATCATGTTGCATGTTGTTTACTGCAAAGGACTTCATAGGCCCAAATCTTACTCCAGAGCCTTCCACAGGCCTCTCCAGCCCGCTCCACATGGCGTTTTCCTCAGGCCACAACTCCCTCCAGCTCTCTTTACATCGCCACATGCCCCTCTGCGGGGCCACAGACCCCTATACAGGGTCACAGGCCTTTCCACAGGGCCTCAACCCCTTCAGCTGTCTCCACAGGACCACTGCCTACTTCTGCCAGGCACCAAGCCTTTCCACAGGGCCACAATCCACTCCAACTCTTCTCCACAGGACAACAAGCTCTCTTTACTGGGCCATAGCTCCCCTCCACAGGGCCAAATGCACTTTCTGCGCGGCCACAGCCCCCTTTAGCTCTCTCCACAGAGACACAAGGCACGTACGCAGGGCACAAGCCCCCTCTTCAAGGCCAAAAGGCCTTTCTACATGGCCATAGTCATTTCCATAGGGCACGAGCACCTCCAGCTCTCTCCACAGGGCAACGGACCCCTATACAGGGTCACAGGCCTTTCCACAGGGCCACAACACCTTCAGCTCTCTCCACAGGACCACAGGCTCCTACTGGGCCACAGGCCTTTCCACAGTGCCACAAGCCCCTCCAGCTCTCTCCACAGGCAATCATGTTGCATGTTGTTTACTGCAAAGGACATCATAGGCCCAAATCTTACTCCAGAGCCTTCCACAGGCCTTTCCAGCCCGCTCCACATGGCCTTTTCCTCAGGCCACAACTCTATCCAGCTCTCTTTACATCGCCACATGCCCCTCTGCGGGGCCACAGACCCCTATACAGGGTCACAGGCCTTTCCACAGGGCCTCAACCCCTTCAGCTGTCTCCACAGGACCACAGGCTTTTCCACAGCCCACAACTCCTTCCACCTCTCACCACAGGGCCACAGCCCCTTCCACAAGGCCAAACGGCCTATCCATAGGGCCACAGACCTTTCCACATGGCCACAACACCCTCCAGCTCTCTCCACAGGACAAGAAGCTCTCTTTACAGGGCCATAGCTCACCTCCACAGGGCCAAATGCACTTTCCACACGGCCACAACTCCCAACAGCCCTCTCCACAGAGTCACAGGGCCCGTCTGCAGGGCACAAGCCCCCTCTTCAAAGCCAAAAGGCCTTTCTGCATGGCCATAGTCATTTCCATAGGGCACGAGCCCCTCCAGCTCTCTCCACAGGGCAACGGACCGCTATACAGGGTCACAGACCTTTCCACAGGGCCACAACACCTTCAGCTCTCTCCACAGGACCACAGGCTCCTACTGGGCCACAGGCCTTTCCACAGTGCCACAAGCCCCTGCAGCTCTCTCCACAGACAATCATGTTGCATGTTGTTTACTGCAAAGGACTTCATAGGCCCAAATCTTACTCCAGAGCCTTCCACAGGCCTCTCCAGCTCGCTCCACATGGCCTTTTCCTCAGGCCACAACTCCCTCCAGCTCTCTTTACATCGCCACATGCCCCTCTGCGGGGCCACAGACCCCTATACAGGGTCACAGGCCTTTCCACAGGGCCTCAACCCCTTCAGCTGTCTCCACAGGACCACAGGCTTTTCCACAGCCCACAACTCCTTCCAGCTCTCACCACAGGGACACAGCCCCTTCCACAAGGCTAAAGGGCCTATCCATAGGGCCACATACCTTTCCACAGGGCCACAACACCCTCCAGCTCTCTCCACAGGACAAGAAGCTCTCTTTACAGGGCCATAGCTCACCTCCACAGGGCCAAATGCACTTTCCACACGGCCACAACTCCCAACAGCTCTCTCCACAAAGTCACAGGGCCCGTCTGCAGGGCACAAGCACCCTCTTCAAGGCCAAAAGGCCTTTCTACATGGCCATAGTCATTTCCATAGGGCACGAGCCCCTCCAGCTCTCTCCACAGGGCAATGGACCACTATACAGGGTCACAGGCCTTTCCACAGGGCCACAACACCTTCAGCTCTCTCCACAGGACCACAGGCTCCTACTGGGCCACAGGCCTTTCCACAGTGCCACAAGCCCCTCCAGCTCTCTCCACAGGCAATCATGTTGCATGTTGTTTACTGCAAAGGACTTCATAGGCCCAAATCTTACTCCAGAGCCTTCCACAGGCCTCTCCAGCCCGCTCCACATGGCCTTTTCCTCAGGCCACAATTCCCTCCAGCTCTCTTTACATCGCCACATGCCCCTCTGCGGGGCCACAGACCCCTATACAGGGTCACAGGCCTTTCTACAGGGCCTCAACCCCTTCAGCTGTCTCCACAGGACCACAGGCTTCTCCACAACCCACAACTCCTTCCAGCTCTCACCACAGGGCCACAGCCCCTTCCACAAGGCTAAAGGGCCTATCCATAGGGCCACAGACCTTTCCACAGGGCCACAAAACCCTCCAGCTCTCTCCACAGGACAAGAAGCTCTCTTTACAGGGCCATAGCTCACCTCCACAGGGCCAAATGCACTTTCCACACGGCCACAACTCCCAACAGCTCTCTCCACAGAGTCACAGGGCACGTCTGCAGGGCACAAGCCCAAAAGGCGTTTCTACATGGCCATAGTCATTTCCATAGGGCACGAGCCCCTCCAGCTCTCTCCACAGGGCAACGGACCCCTATACAGGGTCACAGGCCTTTCCACAGGGCCTCAACCCCTTCAGCTGTCTCCACAGGACCACAGGCTTTTTCACAGCCCACAACTCCTTCCAGCTCTCACCACAGGGCCACAGCCCCTTCCACAAGGCTAAAGGGCCTATCCATAGGGCCACAGGCCTTTCCACAGTGCCACAAGCCCCTCCAGCTCTCTCCACAGACAATCATGTTGCATGTTGTTTACTGCAAAGGACTTCATAGGCCCAAATCTTACTCCAGAGCCTTCCACAGGCCTCTCCAGCCCGCTCCACATGGCCTTTTCCTCAGGCCACAACTCCCTCCAGCTCTCTTTACATCGCCACATGCCCCTCTGCGGGGCCACAGACCCCTATACAGGGTCACAGGCCTTTCCACAGGGCCTCAACCCCTTCAGCTCTCTCCACAGGACCACTGGCTCCTTCTGCCGAGCCACAAGCATTTCCACAGGGCCACAATCCCCTCAAACTCTTCTCCACAGGACAACAAGCTAACTTTACAGGGCCATAGCTCCCTTCCTCATAGCCAGCCCTCATGGTGTTTGTGTTATTAAAGAAAAAATAAATTTGAGGGCTGGCTAGAGGCAGCCGTGGACACACGATAGCCAGCCCTCATGGTGTTTGTGTTATTAAAGAAAAAAAAAATTGAGGGCTGGCTAGAGGCAGCCGTGGACACATGATAGCCAGCCCTCATGGTGTTTGTGTTATTAAAGAAAAAAAAAATTGGGGGGCTGGCTAGAGGCAGCCGTGGACACACGATAGCCAGCCCTCATGGTGTTTGTGTTATTAAAGAAAAAATAATAATTTTAGGGCTGGCTAGAGACAGCCGTGGACACATGATAGCCAGCCCTCATGGTGTTTGTGTTATTAAAGAAAATAAATAAATTTGATGGCTGGCTAGAGGCAGCCGTGGACACACTATTTATATATATATATATTATATATATATATATATATATATTTCTGCAGTATCTGTGCATTATGAATCGTGATATGTGTTAAAGGGGCCCACTGAGACTTTCGCCTAGGGCCCACAAAAACCTGGAGCCGGCCCTGCCCATGTGTGGTGATTATTGATTCCAGTACTAATAGGAATAGCAGGGGCACTAACAGCATGAATGGGGTGTTTATTTATTTGTGTTTTGGATATTGTTTCTTCTGGTGTGTGAATATATGGCACTGACCAGTTTAATGCCCTGTATTTGTGTGGTTTTTGCCTTGGATTCTTACATTTTATTATATTGTCTGCTATAGTATATATTTTGTGCTATAGTGCATTACCTCTAATACTGGTGGCGGATTTGCCAGTCAGTATATTAATGTGCAAAATTGATCACCAGGGACAGCCTAAGTGTATATTTGATCTTTACTTGATCTATTACAATCATGTGTTTTTCTGGGATGGATTTTGGAGTAGGTGGGCTTTCCATTAGTGGGTAATTCCACTATATTAACTTTTACTTGCGTTTTCATGAATTGGATTGTGACATTGTTTGTATGTATTTATAAAAAATAAAATTCATTGTAATTTATTGAGGTATTGTCTAGATTGGGTGATCACTGCACAAGAGCATACCCCTTTTCTTCTTGCCAATGTTTATATATATTTGGTATGCTGCATGTTGATCCCATAGTGATTAGATGGTGCCCTCCATAACTTTGAGTTTGTGACATGGACAGATTTTTCACACTTCTACAATTGAGTTCACTCTCAACTTTTCAGAAGTCTGCAGACGGAGTCTCTTATCTTTTCTGTACTACAAGATGTTTTGCTGACAATTGGCCAAATACACAAGTCCTTCTGCAGCCTTATCTCAAATGAAATAACATACAAACCTTAGCTTTTTTTTCTCTTTTTTCCAATGCTTCCTCAGGGCTGGCTGGAGACAGCCGTGGGCACACGAGAGCCAGCCCTCATGGTTTTAATGTTATTAAAAAAAAAATAAAAAAATTTGAGGGCTGGCTGGTGACAGCCATGGGCACACGATAGCCAGCCTTCATGGTTGCATTTCTTATAAATAAAAATATAAACCTTTAGGGCTGGCTGGCGAGAGCCGTGTGCACGCGGATAGCCAGCCTTCATGGGGGTGTTATATTTATATCCCACCAAGGACAACATCTGAAACGAGTTTGTATGTTCTCCCCGTGTTTGCATGGGTTTCCCCCGGGTTCTCCGGTTTCCTCCCACACTCCAAAGACACACTGATAGGGAATCTAGATTGTGAGCCCCAATGGGGACAGCGACAATAATGTATGTAAAGCGCTGTGGAATACGTAAGCGCTATATAAAAATAAAAATAAGATGATGATAAAAAATATAAACCTTGAGGGCCGGCTGGAGACAGCCGTGGGCACACGATAGCCAGCCCTCATGCTCTTTACAGAGCCATAGCTCCCCTCCACAGGGCCAAATGCACTTTCCACACGGCCACAATCCCCTCCAGCTCTCTCCACAGAGTCACTGGGCCCGTCTGCTGGGTACAAGCCCCTTCATCAAGGCCAAGGGGCCAGTCTACAGGGCCACTAGCCTTTAAATAGGGCCACAACCCCCTCTGGCTCTCTCAACAGGGCCACAGGCTCCTTCTGCAGGGCAACAGCCCCCTCCACAAGGCCAAAGGCCCTTTGCAAAGGGCTATAGGTCCATTCCACAGGGCCATAGTCATTTCCATAGGGCCATAACCCCCCTCAAGCTCTCTCCACAGAACCACAGGCTCCTTCTACAGGTTTACAGGCATTTACACAGGGCCACAACCGCCTTCACCTCTCTCCACAGGGCCCTTTCACTGTGTCAAAGGCCTTTCCATAAGGCCACAACCCCCTCTGTCTCTCTTAAAAAGGACAGAGGCTCCCTTTACAAGGCAACAGCCCCCTCCAAAAGGCCAAAGGCCTTTTTCAAAGGGTCATAGGTCCCCTCCGCAGGGCCATAGGCATTTCCCCAAGGCAATAACTCCCTCCAGCTCTCTCCAGAGGACCACAGGCTCCTTCTACAAGGCTACAACCCCTTTCAGCTCTTTCATCAGGGCCACAGCCTCCTCCACCCCCCTTTAATCAGTTAAAAGGGCTCATTTGCGTGACCACAACACCTTCAGCTCTCTCCACAGGACCACAGGCTCCTACCGGGCCACAGGCCTTTCCACAGTGCCATAAGCCCCTCCAGCTCTCTCCACAGGCAATCATGGTGCATGTTGTTTACTGCAAAGGACTTCATAGGCCCAAATCTTACTCCAGAGCCTTCCACAGGCACCTCCAGCCCGCTCCACATGGCCTTTTCCGCAAGCCACAACTCCCTCCAGCTCTCTTTACATCGCCACATGCCCCTCTGCGGGGCCACAGACCCCTATACAGGGTCACAGGCCTTTCCACAGGGCCTCAACCCCTTCAGCTGTCTCCACAGGACCACAGGCTTTTCCACAGCCCACAACTCCTTTCAGCTCTCACCACAGCGCCACAGCCCCTTCCACAGGGCTAAAGTTCCTATCCATAGGGCCACAGACCTTTCCACAGGGCCACAACACCCTCCAGCTCTCTCCACATGACAAGAAGCTCTCTTTACAGGGCCATAGCTCACCTCCACAGGGCCAAATGCACTTTCCACACGGCCACAACTCCCAACAGCTCTCTCCACATAGTCACTGGGCCCGTCTGCAGGGCACAAGCGCCCTCTTCAAGGCCAAAAGGCCTTTCTACATGGCCATAGTCATTTCCATAGGGCACGAGCCCCTCCAGATCTCTCCACAGGGCAACGGACCACTATACAGGGTCACAGGCCTTTCCACAGGGCCACAACACCTTCAGCTCTCTCCACAGGACCACAGGCTCCTACTGGGCCACAGGCCTTTCCACAGTGCCACAAGCCCCTCCAGCTCTCTCCACAGGCAATCATGTTGCATGTTGTTTACCGAAAAAAGGACTTCATAGGCTCAAATCTTACTCCAGAGCCTTCCACAGGCCTCTCCAGCCCGCTCCACATGGCCTTTTCCTCGGGCCACAACTCCCTCCAGCTCTCTTTACATCGCCACATACCCCTCTGCGGGGCCACAGACTCCTATACAGGGTCACAGGCCTTTCCACAGGGCCTCAACCCCTTCAGCTGTCTCCACAGGACCACAGGCTTTTCCACAGCCCACAACTCCTTCCAGCTCTCACCACAGGGCCACAGCCCTTTCCACAAGGCTAAAGGGCCTATCCATAGGGCCACAGACCTTTCCACAGGGCCATAACACCCTCCAGCTCTCTCCACAGGACAAGAAGCTCTCTTTACAGGGCCATAGCTCACCTCCACAGGGCCAAATGCACTTTCCACACGGCCACAACTCCCAACAGCTCTCTCCACAGAGTCACAGGGCACGTCTGCAGGGCACAAGCCCCCTCTTCAAGGCCAAAAGGCCTTTCTACATGGCCATAGTCATTTCCATAGGGCACGAGCCCCTCCAGCTCTCTCCACAGAGCAACGGACCCCTATACAGGATCACAGGACTTTCCACAGGGCCACAACACCTTCAGCTCTCTCCACAGGACCACAGGCTCCTACTGGGCCACAGGCCTTTCCACAGTGCCACAAGCCCCTCCAGCTCTCTCCACAGGCAATCATGTTGCATGTTGTTTACTGCAAAGGACTTCATAGGCTCAAATCTTACTCCAGAGCCTTCCACAGGCCTCTCCAGCCCGCTCCACATGGCCTTTTCCTCAGGCCACAACTCCCTCCAGCTCTCTTTACATCGCCACATGCCCCTCTGCGGGGCCACAGACCCCTATACAGGGTCAAAGGCCTTTCCACAGGGCCTCAACCCCTTCAGCTGTCTCCACAGGACCACAGGCTTTTCCACAGCCCACAACTCCTTCCAGCTCTCACCACAGGGCCACAGCCCTTTCCACAAGGCTAAAGGGCCTATCCATAGGGCCACATACCTTTCCACAGGGCCACAACACCCTCCAGCTCTCTCCACAGGACAAGAAGCTCTCTTTACAGGGCCATAGCTCACCTCCACAGGGCCAAATGCACTTTCCACACGGCCACAACTCCCAACAGCTCTCTCCACAGAGTCACAGGGCCCGTCTGCAGGGCACAAGCCCCCTCTTCAAGGCCAAAAGGCCTTTCTACATGGCCATAGTCATTTCCATAGGGCACGAGCCCCTCCAACTCTCTCCACAGGGCAACAGACCCCTATACAGGATCACAGGCCTTTCCACAGGGCCACAACACCTTCAGCTCTCTCCACAGGACCACAGGCTCCTACTGGGCCACAGGCCTTTCCACAGTGCCACAAGCCCCTCCAGCTCTCACCACAGGCAATCATGTTGCATGTTGTTTACTGCAAAGGACTTCATAGGCTCAAATCTTACTCCAGAGCCTTCCACAGGCCTCTCCAGCCCGCTCCACATGGCCTTTTCCTCAGGCCACAACTCCCTCCAGCTCTCTTTACATCGCCACATGCCCCTCTTCGGGGCCACAGACCTCTATACAGGATCACAGGCCTTTCCACAGGGCCTCAACCCCTTCAGCTGTCTCCACAGGACCACAGGCTTTTCCACAGCCCACAACCCCATCCAGCTCTCACCACAGGGCCACAGCCCTTTCCACAAGGCTAAAGGGCCTATCCATAGGGCCACAGACGTTTCCACAGGGCCACAACACCCTCCAGCTCTCTCCACAGGACAAGAAGCTCTCTTTACAGGGCCATAGCTCACCTCCACAGGGCCAAATGCACTTTCCACACGGCCACAACTCCCAACAGCTCTCTCCACAGAGTCACAGGGCACGTCTGCAGGGCACAAGCCCAAAAGGCGTTTCTACATGGCCATAGTCATTTCCATAGGGCACGAGCCCCTCCAGCTCTCTCCACAGGGCAACGGACCCCTATACAGGGTCACAGGCCTTTCCACAGGGCCTCAACCCCTTCAGCTGTCTCCACAGGACCACAGGCTTTTTCACAGCCCACAACTCCTTCCAGCTCTCACCACAGGGCCACAGCCCCTTCCACAAGGCTAAAGGGCCTATCCATAGGGCCACATACCTTTCCACAGGGCCACAACACCCTCCAGCTCTCTCCACAGGACAAGAAGCTCTCTTTACAGGGCCATAGCTCACCTCCACAGGGCCAAATGCACTTTCCACACGGCCACAACTCCCAACAGCTCTCTCCACAGAGTCACAGGGCCCGTCTCCAGGGCACAAGCACCCTCTTCAAGGCCAAAAGGCCTTTCTACATGGCCATAGTCATTTCCATAGGGCACGAGCCCCTCCAGCTCTCTCCACAGGGCAATGGACCACTATACAGGGTCACAGGCCTTTCCACAGGGCCACAACACCTTCAGCTCTCTCCACAGGACCACAGGCTCCTACTGGGCCACAGGCCTTTCCACAGTGCCACAAGCCCCTCCAGCTCTCTCCACAGGCAATCATGTTGCATGTTGTTTACTGCAAAGGACTTCATAGGCCCAAATCTTACTCCAGAGCCTTCCACAGGCCTCTCCAGCCCGCTCCACATGGCCTTTTCCTCAGGCCACAATTCCCTCCAGCTCTCTTTACATCGCCACATGCCCCTCTGCGGGGCCACAGACCCCTATACAGGGTCACAGGCCTTTCTACAGGGCCTCAACACCTTCAGCTGTCTCCACAGGACCAAAGGCTTCTCCACAACCCACAACTCCTTCCAGCTCTCACCACAGGGCCACAGCCCCTTCCACAAGGCTAAAGGGCCTATCCATAGGGCCACAGACCTTTCCACAGGGCCACAAAACCCTCCAGCTCTCTCCACAGGACAAGAAGCTCTCTTTACAGGGCCATAGCTCACCTCCACAGGGCCAAATGCACTTTCCACACGGCCACAACTCCCAACAGCTCTCTCCACAGAGTCACAGGGCACGTCTGCAGGGCACAAGCCCAAAAGGCGTTTCTACATGGCCATAGTCATTTCCATAGGGCACGAGCCCCTCCAGCTCTCTCCACAGGGCAACGGACCCCTATACAGGGTCACAGGCCTTTCCACAGGGCCTCAACCCCTTCAGCTGTCTCCACAGGACCACAGGCTTTTTCACAGCCCACAACTCCTTCCAGCTCTCACCACAGGGCCACAGCCCCTTCCACAAGGCTAAAGGGCCTATCCATAGGGCCACAGGCCTTTCCACAGTGCCACAAGCCCCTCCAGCTCTCTCCACAGACAATCATGTTGCATGTTGTTTACTGCAAAGGACTTCATAGGCCCAAATCTTACTCCAGAGCCTTCCACAGGCCTCTCCAGCCCGCTCCACATGGCCTTTTCCTCAGGCCACAACTCCCTCCAGCTCTCTTTACATCGCCACATGCCCCTCTGCGGGGCCACAGACCCCTATACAGGGTCACAGGCCTTTCCACAGGGCCTCAACCCCTTCAGCTCTCTCCACAGGACCACTGGCTCCTTCTGCCGAGCCACAAGCATTTCCACAGGGCCACAATCCCCTCAAACTCTTCTCCACAGGACAACAAGCTAACTTTACAGGGCCATAGCTCCCTTCCTCATAGCCAGCCCTCATGGTGTTTGTGTTATTAAAGAAAAAATAAATTTGAGGGCTGGCTAGAGGCAGCCGTGGACACACGATAGCCAGCCCTCATGGTGTTTGTGTTATTAAAGAAAAAAAAAATTGAGGGCTGGCTAGAGGCAGCCGTGGACACATGATAGCCAGCCCTCATGGTGTTTGTGTTATTAAAGAAAAAAAAAATTGGGGGGCTGGCTAGAGGCAGCCGTGGACACACGATAGCCAGCCCTCATGGTGTTTGTGTTATTAAAGAAAAAATAATAATTTTAGGGCTGGCTAGAGACAGCCGTGGACACATGATAGCCAGCCCTCATGGTGTTTGTGTTATTAAAGAAAATAAATAAATTTGATGGCTGGCTAGAGGCAGCCGTGGACACACTATTTATATATATATATATTATATATATATATATATATATATATATATTTCTGCAGTATCTGTGCATTATGAATCGTGATATGTGTTAAAGGGGCCCACTGAGACTTTCGCCTAGGGCCCACAAAAACCTGGAGCCGGCCCTGCCCATGTGTGGTGATTATTGATTCCAGTACTAATAGGAATAGCAGGGGCACTAACAGCATGAATGGGGTGTTTATTTATTTGTGTTTTGGATATTGTTTCTTCTGGTGTGTGAATATATGGCACTGACCAGTTTAATGCCCTGTATTTGTGTGGTTTTTGCCTTGGATTCTTACATTTTATTATATTGTCTGCTATAGTATATATTTTGTGCTATAGTGCATTACCTCTAATACTGATGGCGGATTTGCCAGTCAGTATATTAATGTGCAAAATTGATCACCAGGGACAGCCTAAGTGTATATTTGATCTTTACTTGATCTATTACAATCATGTGTTTTTCTGGGATGGATTTTGGAGTAGGTGGGCTTTCCATTAGTGGGTAATTCCACTATATTAACTTTTACTTGCGTTTTCATGAATTGGATTGTGACATTGTTTGTATGTATTTATAAAAAATAAAATTCATTGTAATTTATTGAGGTATTGTCTAGATTGGGTGATCACTGCACAAGAACATACCCCTTTTCTTCTTGCCAATGTTTATATATATTTGGTATGCTGCATGTTGATCCCATAGTGATTAGATGGTGCCCTCCATAACTTTGAGTTTGTGACATGGACAGATTTTTCACACTTCTACAATTGAGTTCACTCTCAACTTTTCAGACGTCTGCAGACGGAGTCTCTTATCTTTTCTGT
Source organism: Phyllobates terribilis (assembly GCF_046119375.1). Lineage (NCBI taxonomy): Eukaryota > Metazoa > Chordata > Amphibia > Anura > Dendrobatidae > Phyllobates > Phyllobates terribilis. Next base: position 103,247 of record NW_027364465.1, on the reverse strand, counting down.
ACTACAAGATGTTTTGCTGACAATTGGCCAAATACACAAGTCCTTCTGCAGCCTTATCTCAAATGAAATAACATACAAACCTTAGCTTTTTTTTCTCTTTTTTCCAATGCTTCCTCAGGGCTGGCTGGAGACAGCCGTGGGCACACGAGAGCCAGCCCTCATGGTTTGAATGTTATTAAAAAAAAAATAAAAAAATTTGAGGGCTGGCTGGTGACAGCCATGGGCACACGATAGCCAGCCTTCATGGTTGCATTTCTTATAAATAAAAATATAAACCTTTAGGGCTGGCTGGCGAGAGCCGTGTGCACGCGGATAGCCAGCCTTCATGGGGGTGTTATATTTATATCCCACCAAGGACAACATCTGAAACGAGTTTGTATGTTCTCCCCGTGTTTGCATGGGTTTCCCCCGGGTTCTCCGGTTTCCTCCCACACTCCAAAGACACACTGATAGGGAATCTAGATTGTGAGCCCCAATGGGGACAGCGACAATAATGTATGTAAAGCGCTGTGGAATACGTAAGCGCTATATAAAAATAAAAATAAGATGATGATAAAAAATATAAACCTTGAGGGCCGGCTGGAGACAGCCGTGGGCACACGATAGCCAGCCCTCATGCTCTTTACAGAGCCATAGCTCCCCTCCACAGGGCCAAATGCACTTTCCACACGGCCACAATCCCCTCCAGCTCTCTCCACAGAGTCACTGGGCCCGTCTGCTGGGTACAAGCCCCTTCATCAAGGCCAAGGGGCCAGTCTACAGGGCCACTGGCCTTTAAATAGGGCCACAACCCCCTCTGGCTCTCTCAACAGGGCCACAGGCTCCTTCTGCAGGGCAACAGCCCCCTCCACAAGGCCAAAGGCCCTTTGCAAAGGGCTATAGGTCCATTCCACAGGGCCATAGTCATTTCCATAGGGCCATAACCCCCCTCAAGCTCTCTCCACAGAACCACAGGCTCCTTCTACAGGTTTACAGGCATTTACACAGGGCCACAACCGCCTTCACCTCTCTCCACAGGGCCCTTTCACTGTGTCAAAGGCCTTTCCATAAGGCCACAACCCCCTCTGTCTCTCTTAAAAAGGACAGAGGCTCCCTTTACAAGGCAACAGCCCCCTCCAAAAGGCCAAAGGCCTTTTTCAAAGGGTCATAGGTCCCCTCCGCAGGGCCATAGGCATTTCCCCAAGGCAATAACTCCCTCCAGCTCTCTCCAGAGGACCACAGGCTCCTTCTACAAGGCTACAACCCCTTTCAGCTCTTTCATCAGGGCCACAGCCTCCTCCACCCCCCTTTAATCAGTTAAAAGGGCTCATTTGCGTGACCACAACACCTTCAGCTCTCTCCACAGGACCACAGGCTCCTACCGGGCCACAGGCCTTTCCACAGTGCCATAAGCCCCTCCAGCTCTCTCCACAGGCAATCATGGTGCATGTTGTTTACTGCAAAGGACTTCATAGGCCCAAATCTTACTCCAGAGCCTTCCACAGGCACCTCCAGCCCGCTCCACATGGCCTTTTCCGCAAGCCACAACTCCCTCCAGCTCTCTTTACATCGCCACATGCCCCTCTGCGGGGCCACAGACCCCTATACAGGGTCACAGGCCTTTCCACAGGGCCTCAACCCCTTCAGCTGTCTCCACAGGACCACAGGCTTTTCCACAGCCCACAACTCCTTTCAGCTCTCACCACAGCGCCACAGCCCCTTCCACAGGGCTAAAGTTCCTATCCATAGGGCCACAGACCTTTCCACAGGGCCACAACACCCTCCAGCTCTCTCCACATGACAAGAAGCTCTCTTTACAGGGCCATAGCTCACCTACACAGGGCCAAATGCACTTTCCAGACGGCCACAACTCCCAACAGCTCTCTCCACATAGTCACTGGGCCCGTCTGCAGGGCACAAGCGCCCTCTTCAAGGCCAAAAGGCCTTTCTACATGGCCATAGTCATTTCCATAGGGCACGAGCCCTTCCAGATCTCTCCACAGGGCAACGGACCCCTATACAGGGTCACAGGCATTTCCACAGGGCCACAACACCTTCAGCTCTCTCCACAGGACCACAGGCTCCTACTGGGCCACAGGCCTTTCCACAGTGCCACAAGCCCCTCCAGCTCTCTCCACAGGCAATCATGTTGCATGTTGTTTACCGAAAAAAGGACTTCATAGGCTCAAATCTTACTCCAGAGCCTTCCACAGGCCTCTCCAGCCTGGTCCACATGGCCTTTTCCTCGGGCCACAACTCCCTCCAGCTCTCTTTACATCGCCACATACCCCTCTGCGGGGCCACAGACTCCTATACAGGGTCACAGGCCTTTCCACAGGGCCTCAACCCCTTCAGCTGTCTCCACAGGACCACAGGCTTTTCCACAGCCCACAACTCCTTCCAGCTCTCACCACAGGGCCACAGCCCTTTCCACAAGGCTAAAGGGCCTATCCATAGGGCCACAGACCTTTCCACAGGGCCATAACACCCTCCAGCTCTCTCCACAGGACAAGAAGCTCTCTTTACAGGGCCATAGCTCACCTCCACAGGGCCAAATGCACTTTCCACACGGCCACAACTCCCAACAGCTCTCTCCACAGAGTCACAGGGCACGTCTGCAGGGCACAAGCCCCCTCTTCAAGGCCAAAAGGCCTTTCTACATGGCCATAGTCATTTCCATAGGGCACGAGCCCCTCCAGCTCTCTCCACAGAGCAACGGACCCCTATACAGGATCACAGGACTTTCCACAGGGCCACAACACCTTCAGCTCTCTCCACAGGACCACAGGCTCCTACTGGGCCACAGGCCTTTCCACAGTGCCACAAGCCCCTCCAGCTCTCTCCACAGGCAATCATGTTGCATGTTGTTTACTGCAAAGGACTTCATAGGCTCAAATCTTACTCCAGAGCCTTCCACAGGCCTCTCCAGCCCGCTCCACATGGCCTTTTCCTCAGGCCACAACTCCCTCCAGCTCTCTTTACATCGCCACATGCCCCTCTGCGGGGCCACAGACCCCTATACAGGGTCACAGGCCTTTCCACAGGGCCTCAACCCCTTCAGCTGTCTCCACAGGACCACAGGCTTTTCCACAGCCCACAACTCCTTCCAGCTCTCACCACAGGGCCACAGCCCTTTCCACAAGGCTAAAGGGCCTATCCATAGGGCCACATACCTTTCCACAGGGCCACAACACCCTCCAGCTCTCTCCACAGGACAAGAAGCTCTCTTTACAGGGCCATAGCTCACCTCCACAGGGCCAAATGCACTTTCCACACGGCCACAACTCCCAACAGCTCTCTCCACAGAGTCACAGGGCCCGTCTGCAGGGCACAAGCCCCCTCTTCAAGGCCAAAAGGCCTTTCTACATGGCCATAGTCATTTCCATAGGGCACGAGCCCCTCCAACTCTCTCCACAGGGCAACAGACCCCTATACAGGATCACAGGCCTTTCCACAGGGCCACAACACCTTCAGCTCTCTCCACAGGACCACAGGCTCCTACTGGGCCACAGGCCTTTCCACAGTGCCACAAGCCCCTCCAGCTCTCACCACAGGCAATCATGTTGCATGTTGTTTACTGCAAAGGACTTCATAGGCTCAAATCTTACTCCAGAGCCTTCCACAGGCCTCTCCAGCCCGCTCCACATGGCCTTTTCCTCAGGCCACAACTCCCTCCAGCTCTCTTTACATCGCCACATGCCCCTCTTCGGGGCCACAGACCTCTATACAGGATCACAGGCCTTTCCACAGGGCCTCAACCCCTTCAGCTGTCTCCACAGGACCACAGGCTTTTCCACAGCCCACAACCCCATCCAGCTCTCACCACAGGGCCACAGCCCTTTCCACAAGGCTAAAGGGCCTATCCATAGGGCCACAGACGTTTCCACAGGGCCACAACACCCTCCAGCTCTCTCCACAGGACAAGAAGCTCTCTTTACAGGGCCATAGCTCACCTCCACAGGGCCAAATGCACTTTCCACACGGCCACAACTCCCAACAGCTCTCTCCACAGAGTCACAGGGCACGTCTGCAGGGCACAAGCCCAAAAGGCGTTTCTACATGGCCATAGTCATTTCCATAGGGCACGAGCCCCTCCAGCTCTCTCCACAGGGCAACGGACCCCTATACAGGGTCACAGGCCTTTCCACAGGGCCTCAACCCCTTCAGCTGTCTCCACAGGACCACAGGCTTTTTCACAGCCCACAACTCCTTCCAGCTCTCACCACAGGGCCACAGCCCCTTCCACAAGGCTAAAGGGCCTATCCATAGGGCCACAGGCCTTTCCACAGTGCCACAAGCCCCTCCAGCTCTCTCCACAGACAATCATGTTGCATGTTGTTTACTGCAAAGGACTTCATAGGCCCAAATCTTACTCCAGAGCCTTCCACAGGCCTCTCCAGCCCGCTCCACATGGCCTTTTCCTCAGGCCACAACTCCCTCCAGCTCTCTTTACATCGCCACATGCCCCTCTGCGGGGCCACAGACCCCTATACAGGGTCACAGGCCTTTCCACAGGGCCTCAACCCCTTCAGCTCTCTCCACAGGACCACTGGCTCCTTCTGCCGAGCCACAAGCATTTCCACAGGGCCACAATCCCCTCAAACTCTTCTCCACAGGACAACAAGCTAACTTTACAGGGCCATAGCTCCCTTCCTCATAGCCAGCCCTCATGGTGTTTGTGTTATTAAAGAAAAAATAAATTTGAGGGCTGGCTAGAGGCAGCCGTGGACACACGATAGCCAGCCCTCATGGTGTTTGTGTTATTAAAGAAAAAAAAAATTGAGGGCTGGCTAGAGGCAGCCGTGGACACATGATAGCCAGCCCTCATGGTGTTTGTGTTATTAAAGAAAAAAAAAATTGGGGGGCTGGCTAGAGGCAGCCGTGGACACACGATAGCCAGCCCTCATGGTGTTTGTGTTATTAAAGAAAAAATAATAATTTTAGGGCTGGCTAGAGACAGCCGTGGACACATGATAGCCAGCCCTCATGGTGTTTGTGTTATTAAAGAAAATAAATAAATTTGATGGCTGGCTAGAGGCAGCCGTGGACACACTTTTTATATATATATATATTATATATATATATATATTTCTGCAGTATCTGTGCATTATGAATCGTGATATGTGTTAAAGGGGCCCACTGAGACTTTCGCCTAGGGCCCACAAAAACCTGGAGCCGGCCCTGCCCATGTGTGGTGATTATTGATTCCAGTACTAATAGGAATAGCAGGGGCACTAACAGCATGAATGGGGTGTTTATTTATTTGTGTTTTGGATATTGTTTCTTCTGGTGTGTGAATATATGGCACTGACCAGTTTAATGCCCTGTATTTGTGTGGTTTTTGCCTTGGATTCTTACATTTTATTATATTGTCTGCTATAGTATATATTTTGTGCTATAGTGCATTACCTCTAATACTGGTGGCGGATTTGCCAGTCAGTATATTAATGTGCAAAATTGATCACCAGGGACAGCCTAAGTGTATATTTGATCTTTACTTGATCTATTACAATCATGTGTTTTTCTGGGATGGATTTTGGAGTAGGTGGGCTTTCCATTAGTGGGTAATTCCACTATATTAACTTTTACTTGCGTTTTCATGAATTGGATTGTGACATTGTTTGTATGTATTTATAAAAAATAAAATTCATTGTAATTTATTGAGGTATTGTCTAGATTGGGTGATCACTGCACAAGAGCATACCCCTTTTCTTCTTGCCAATGTTTATATATATTTGGTATGCTGCATGTTGATCCCATAGTGATTAGATGGTGCCCTCCATAACTTTGAGTTTGTGACATGGACAGATTTTTCACACTTCTACAATTGAGTTCACTCTCAACTTTTCAGACGTCTGCAGACGGAGTCTCTTATCTTTTCTGTACTACAAGATGTTTTGCTGACAATTGGCCAAATACACAAGTCCTTCTGCAGCCTTATCTCAAATGAAATAACATACAAACCTTAGCTTTTTTTTCTCTTTTTTCCAATGCTTCCTCAGGGCTGGCTGGAGACAGCCGTGGGCACACGAGAGCCAGCCCTCATGGTTTTAATGTTATTAAAAAAAAAATAAAAAAATTTGAGGGCTGGCTGGTGACAGCCATGGGCACACGATAGCCAGCCTTCATGGTTGCATTTCTTATAAATAAAAATATAAACCTTTAGGGCTGGCTGGCGAGAGCCGTGTGCACGCGGATAGCCAGCCTTCATGGGGGTGTTATATTTATATCCCACCAAGGACAACATCTGAAACGAGTTTGTATGTTCTCCCCGTGTTTGCATGGGTTTCCCCCGGGTTCTCCGGTTTCCTCCCACACTCCAAAGACACACTGATAGGGAATCTAGATTGTGAGCCCCAATGGGGACAGCGACAATAATGTATGTAAAGCGCTGTGGAATACGTAAGCGCTATATAAAAATAAAAATAAGATGATGATAAAAAATATAAACCTTGAGGGCCGGCTGGAGACAGCCGTGGGCACACGATAGCCAGCCCTCATGCTCTTTACAGAGCCATAGCTCCCCTCCACAGGGCCAAATGCACTTTCCACACGGCCACAATCCCCTCCAGCTCTCTCCACAGAGTCACTGGGCCCGTCTGCTGGGTACAAGCCCCTTCATCAAGGCCAAGGGGCCAGTCTACAGGGCCACTAGCCTTTAAATAGGGCCACAACCCCCTCTGGCTCTCTCAACAGGGCCACAGGCTCCTTCTGCAGGGCAACAGCCCCCTCCACAAGGCCAAAGGCCCTTTGCAAAGGGCTATAGGTCCATTCCACAGGGCCATAGTCATTTCCATAGGGCCATAACCCCCCTCAAGCTCTCTCCACAGAACCACAGGCTCCTTCTACAGGTTTACAGGCATTTACACAGGGCCACAACCGCCTTCACCTCTCTCCACAGGGCCCTTTCACTGTGTCAAAGGCCTTTCCATAAGGCCACAACCCCCTCTGTCTCTCTTAAAAAGGACAGAGGCTCCCTTTACAAGGCAACAGCCCCCTCCAAAAGGCCAAAGGCCTTTTTCAAAGGGTCATAGGTCCCCTCCGCAGGGCCATAGGCATTTCCCCAAGGCAATAACTCCCTCCAGCTCTCTCCAGAGGACCACAGGCTCCTTCTACAAGGCTACAACCCCTTTCAGCTCTTTCATCAGGGCCACAGCCTCCTCCACCCCCCTTTAATCAGTTAAAAGGGCTCATTTGCGTGACCACAACACCTTCAGCTCTCTCCACAGGACCACAGGCTCCTACCGGGCCACAGGCCTTTCCACAGTGCCATAAGCCCCTCCAGCTCTCTCCACAGGCAATCATGGTGCATGTTGTTTACTGCAAAGGACTTCATAGGCCCAAATCTTACTCCAGAGCCTTCCACAGGCACCTCCAGCCCGCTCCACATGGCCTTTTCCGCAAGCCACAACTCCCTCCAGCTCTCTTTACATCGCCACATGCCCCTCTGCGGGGCCACAGACCCCTATACAGGGTCACAGGCCTTTCCACAGGGCCTCAACCCCTTCAGCTGTCTCCACAGGACCACAGGCTTTTCCACAGCCCACAACTCCTTTCAGCTCTCACCACAGCGCCACAGCCCCTTCCACAGGGCTAAAGTTCCTATCCATAGGGCCACAGACCTTTCCACAGGGCCACAACACCCTCCAGCTCTCTCCACATGACAAGAAGCTCTCTTTACAGGGCCATAGCTCACCTCCACAGGGCCAAATGCACTTTCCACACGGCCACAACTCCCAACAGCTCTCTCCACATAGTCACTGGGCCCGTCTGCAGGGCACAAGCGCCCTCTTCAAGGCCAAAAGGCCTTTCTACATGGCCATAGTCATTTCCATAGGGCACGAGCCCCTCCAGATCTCTCCACAGGGCAACGGACCACTATACAGGGTCACAGGCCTTTCCACAGGGCCACAACACCTTCAGCTCTCTCCACAGGACCACAGGCTCCTACTGGGCCACAGGCCTTTCCACAGTGCCACAAGCCCCTCCAGCTCTCTCCACAGGCAATCATGTTGCATGTTGTTTACCGAAAAAAGGACTTCATAGGCTCAAATCTTACTCCAGAGCCTTCCACAGGCCTCTCCAGCCCGCTCCACATGGCCTTTTCCTCGGGCCACAACTCCTTCCAGCTCTCTTTACATCGCCACATACCCCTCTGCGGGGCCACAGACTCCTATACAGGGTCACAGGCCTTTCCACAGGGCCTCAACCCCTTCAGCTGTCTCCACAGGACCACAGGCTTTTCCACAGCCCACAACTCCTTCCAGCTCTCACCACAGGGCCACAGCCCTTTCCACAAGGCTAAAGGGCCTATCCATAGGGCCACAGACCTTTCCACAGGGCCATAACACCCTCCAGCTCTCTCCACAGGACAAGAAGCTCTCTTTACAGGGCCATAGCTCACCTCCACAGGGCCAAATGCACTTTCCACACGGCCACAACTCCCAACAGCTCTCTCCACAGAGTCACAGGGCACGTCTGCAGGGCACAAGCCCCCTCTTCAAGGCCAAAAGGCCTTTCTACATGGCCATAGTCATTTCCATAGGGCACGAGCCCCTCCAGCTCTCTCCACAGAGCAACGGACCCCTATACAGGATCACAGGACTTTCCACAGGGCCACAACACCTTCAGCTCTCTCCACAGGACCACAGGCTCCTACTGGGCCACAGGCCTTTCCACAGTGCCACAAGCCCCTCCAGCTCTCTCCACAGGCAATCATGTTGCATGTTGTTTACTGCAAAGGACTTCATAGGCTCAAATCTTACTCCAGAGCCTTCCACAGGCCTCTCCAGCCCGCTCCACATGGCCTTTTCCTCAGGCCACAACTCCCTCCAGCTCTCTTTACATCGCCACATGCCCCTCTGCGGGGCCACAGACCCCTATACAGGGTCACAGGCCTTTCCACAGGGCCTCAACCCCTTCAGCTGTCTCCACAGGACCACAGGCTTTTCCACAGCCCACAACTCCTTCCAGCTCTCACCACAGGGCCACAGCCCTTTCCACAAGGCTAAAGGGCCTATCCATAGGGCCACATACCTTTCCACATAGCCACAACACCCTCCAGCTCTCTCCACAGGACAAGAAGCTCTCTTTACAGGGCCATAGCTCACCTCCACAGGGCCAAATGCACTTTCCACACGGCCACAACTCCCAACAGCTCTCTCCACAGAGTCACAGGGCCCGTCTGCAGGGCACAAGCCCCCTCTTCAAGGCCAAAAGGCCTTTCTACATGGCCATAGTCATTTCCATAGGGCACGAGCCCCTCCAACTCTCTCCACAGGGCAACAGACCCCTATACAGGATCACAGGCCTTTCCACAGGGCCACAACACCTTCAGCTCTCTCCACAGGACCACAGGCTCCTACTGGGCCACAGGCCTTTCCACAGTGCCACAAGCCCCTCCAGCTCTCACCACAGGCAATCATGTTGCATGTTGTTTACTGCAAAGGACTTCATAGGCTCAAATCTTACTCCAGAGCCTTCCACAGGCCTCTCCAGCCCGCTCCACATGGCCTTTTCCTCAGGCCACAACTCCCTCCAGCTCTCTTTACATCGCCACATGCCCCTCTTCGGGGCCACAGACCTCTATACAGGATCACAGGCCTTTCCACAGGGCCTCAACCCCTTCAGCTGTCTCCACAGGACCACAGGCTTTTCCACAGCCCACAACCCCATCCAGCTCTCACCACAGGGCCACAGCCCTTTCCACAAGGCTAAAGGGCCTATCCATAGGGCCACAGACGTTTCCACAGGGCCACAACACCCTCCAGCTCTCTCCACAGGACAAGAAGCTCTCTTTACAGGGCCATAGCTCACCTCCACAGGGCCAAATGCACTTTCCACACGGCCACAACTCCCAACAGCTCTCTCCACAGAGTCACAGGGCACGTCTGCAGGGCACAAGCCCAAAAGGCGTTTCTACATGGCCATAGTCATTTCCATAGGGCACGAGCCCCTCCAGCTCTCTCCACAGGGCAACGGACCCCTATACAGGGTCACAGGCCTTTCCACAGGGCCTCAACCGCTTCATCTGTCTCCACAGGACCACAGGCTTTTTCACAGCCCACAACTCCTTCCAGCTCTCACCACAGGGCCACAGCCCCTTCCACAAGGCTAAAGGGCCTATCCATAGGGCCACATACCTTTCCACAGGGCCACAACACCCTCCAGCTCTCTGCACAGGACAAGAAGCTCTCTTTACAGGGCCATAGCTCACCTCCACAGGGCCAAATGCACTTTCCACACGGCCACAACTCCCAACAGCTCTCTCCACAGAGTCACAGGGCCCGTCTGCAGGGCACAAGCACCCTCTTCAAGGCCAAAAGGCCTTTCTACATGGCCATAGTCATTTCCATAGGGCACGAGCCCCTCCAGCTCTCTCCACAGGGCAATGGACCACTATACAGGGTCACAGGCCTTTCCACAGGGCCACAACACCTTCAGCTCTCTCCACAGGACCACAGGCTCCTACTGGGCCACAGGCCTTTCCACAGTGCCACAAGCCCCTCCAGCTCTCTCCACAGGCAATCATGTTGCATGTTGTTTACTGCAAAGGACTTCATAGGCCCAAATCTTACTCCAGAGCCTTCCACAGGCCTCTCCAGCCCGCTCCACATGGCCTTTTCCTCAGGCCACAATTCCCTCCAGCTCTCTTTACATCGCCACATGCCCCTCTGCGGGGCCACAGACTCCTATACAGGGTCACAGGCCTTTCTACAGGGCCTCAACCCCTTCAGCTGTCTCCACAGGACCACAGGCTTCTCCACAACCCACAACTCCTTCCAGCTCTCACCACAGGGCCACAGCCCCTTCCACAAGGCTAAAGGGCCTATCCATAGGGCCACAGACCTTTCCACAGGGCCACAAAACCCTCCAGCTCTCTCCACAGGACAAGAAGCTCTCTTTACAGGGCCATAGCTCACCTCCACAGGGCCAAATGCACTTTCCACATGGCCACAACTCCCAACAGCTCTCTCCACAGAGTCACAGGGCACGTCTGCAGGGCACAAGCCCAAAAGGCGTTTCTACATGGCCATAGTCATTTCCATAGGGCACGAGCCCCTCCAGCTCTCTCCACAGGGCAACGGACCCCTATACAGGGTCACAGGCCTTTCCACAGGGCCTCAACCCCTTCAGCTGTCTCCACAGGACCACAGGCTTTTTCACAGCCCACAACTCCTTCCAGCTCTCACCACAGGGCCACAGCCCCTTCCACAAGGCTAAAGGGCCTATCCATAGGGCCACAGGCCTTTCCACAGTGCCACAAGCCCCTCCAGCTCTCTCCACAGACAATCATGTTGCATGTTGTTTACTGCAAAGGACTTCATAGGCCCAAATCTTACTCCAGAGCCTTCCACAGGCCTCTCCAGCCCGCTCCACATGGCCTTTTCCTCAGGCCACAACTCCCTCCAGCTCTCTTTACATCGCCACATGCCCTTCTGCGGGGCCACAGACCCCTATACAGGGTCACAGGCCTTTCCACAGGGCCTCAACCCCTTCAGCTCTCTCCACAGGACCACTGGCTCCTTCTGCCGAGCCACAAGCATTTCCACAGGGCCACAATCCCCTCAAACTCTTCTCCACAGGACAACAAGCTAACTTTACAGGGCCATAGCTCCCTTCCTCATAGCCAGCCCTCATGGTGTTTGTGTTATTAAAGAAAAAATAAATTTGAGGGCTGGCTAGAGGCAGCCGTGGACACACGATAGCCAGCCCTCATGGTGTTTGTGTTATTAAAGAAAAAAAAAATTGAGGGCTGGCTAGAGGCAGCCGTGGACACATGATAGCCAGCCCTCATGGTGTTTGTGTTATTAAAGAAAAAAAAAATTGGGGGGCTGGCTAGAGGCAGCCGTGGACACACGATAGCCAGCCCTCATGGTGTTTGTGTTATTAAAGAAAAAATAATAATTTTAGGGCTGGCTAGAGGCAGCCGTGGACACATGATAGCCAGCCCTCATGGTGTTTGTGTTATTAAAGAAAAAATAATAATTTTAGGGCTGGCTAGAGACAGCCGTGGACACATGATAGCCAGCCCTCATGGTGTTTGTGTTATTAAAGAAAATAAATAAATTTGATGGCTGGCTAGAGGCAGCCGTGGACACACTATTTATATATATATATATTATATATATATATATATATATATTTCTGCAGTATCTGTGCATTATGAATCGTGATATGTGTTAAAGGGGCCCACTGAGACTTTCGCCTAGGGCCCACAAAAACCTGGAGCCGGCCCTGCCCATGTGTGGTGATTATTGATTCCAGTACTAATAGGAATAGCAGGGGCACTAACAGCATGAATGGGGTGTTTATTTATTTGTGTTTTGGATATTGTTTCTTCTGGTGTGTGAATATATGGCACTGACCAGTTTAATGCCCTGTATTTGTGTGGTTTTTGCCTTGGATTCTTACATTTTATTATATTGTCTGCTATAGTATATATTTTGTGCTATAGTGCATTACCTCTAATACTGGTGGCGGATTTGCCAGTCAGTATATTAATGTGCAAAATTGATCACCAGGGACAGCCTAAGTGTATATTTGATCTTTACTTGATCTATTACAATCATGTGTTTTTCTGGGATGGATTTTGGAGTAGGTGGGCTTTCCATTAGTGGGTAATTCCACTATATTAACTTTTACTTGCGTTTTCATGAATTGGATTGTGACATTGTTTGTATGTATTTATAAAAAATAAAATTCATTGTAATTTATTGAGGTATTGTCTAGATTGGGTGATCACTGCACAAGAGCATACCCCTTTTCTTCTTGCCAATGTTTATATATATTTGGTATGCTGCATGTTGATCCCATAGTGATTAGATGGTGCCCTCCATAACTTTGAGTTTGTGACATGGACAGATTTTTCACACTTCTACAATTGAGTTCACTCTCAACTTTTCAGACGTCTGCAGACGGAGTCTCTTATCTTTTCTGTACTACAAGATGTTTTGCTGACAATTGGCCAAATACACAAGTCCTTCTGCAGCCTTATCTCAAATGAAATAACATACAAACCTTAGCTTTTTTTTCTCTTTTTTCCAATGGTTCCTCAGGGCTGGCTGGAGACAGCCGTGGGCACACGAGAGCCAGCCCTCATGGTTTTAATGTTATTAAAAAAAAAATAAAAAAATTTGAGGGCTGGCTGGTGACAGCCATGGGCACACGATAGCCAGCCTTCATGGTTGCATTTCTTATAAATAAAAATATAAACCTTTAGGGCTGGCTGGCGAGAGCCGTGTGCACGCGGATAGCCAGCCTTCATGGGGGTGTTATATTTATATCCCACCAAGGACAACATCTGAAACGAGTTTGTATGTTCTCCCCGTGTTTGCATGGGTTTCCCCCGGGTTCTCCGGTTTCCTCCCACACTCCAAAGACACACTGATAGGGAATCTAGATTGTGAGCCCCAATGGGGACAGCGACAATAATGTATGTAAAGCGCTGTGGAATACGTAAGCGCTATATAAAAATAAAAATAAGATGATGATAAAAAATATAAACCTTGAGGGCCGGCTGGAGACAGCCGTGGGCACACGATAGCCAGCCCTCATGCTCTTTACAGAGCCATAGCTCCCCTCCACAGGGCCAAATGCACTTTCCACACGGCCACAATCCCCTCCAGCTCTCTCCACAGAGTCACTGGGCCCGTCTGCTGGGTACAAGCCCCTTCATCAAGGCCAAGGGGCCAGTCTACAGGGCCACTGGCCTTTAAATAGGGCCACAACCCCCTCTGGCTCTCTCAACAGGGCCACAGGCTCCTTCTGCAGGGCAACAGCCCCCTCCACAAGGCCAAAGGCCCTTTGCAAAGGGCTATAGGTCCATTCCACAGGGCCATAGTCATTTCCATAGGGCCATAACCCCCCTCAAGCTCTCTCCACAGAACCACAGGCTCCTTCTACAGGTTTACAGGCATTTACACAGGGCCACAACCGCCTTCACCTCTCTCCACAGGGCCCTTTCACTGTGTCAAAGGCCTTTCCATAAGGCCACAACCCCCTCTGTCTCTCTTAAAAAGGACAGAGGCTCCCTTTACAAGGCAACAGCCCCCTCCAAAAGGCCAAAGGCCTTTTTCAAAGGGTCATAGGTCCCCTCCGCAGGGCCATAGGCATTTCCCCAAGGCAATAACTCCCTCCAGCTCTCTCCAGAGGACCACAGGCTCCTTCTACAAGGCTACAACCCCTTTCAGCTCTTTCATCAGGGCCACAGCCTCCTCCACCCCCCTTTAATCAGTTAAAAGGGCTCATTTGCGTGACCACAACACCTTCAGCTCTCTCCACAGGACCACAGGCTCCTACCGGGCCACAGGCCTTTCCACAGTGCCATAAGCCCCTCCAGCTCTCTCCACAGGCAATCATGGTGCATGTTGTTTACTGCAAAGGACTTCATAGGCCCAAATCTTACTCCAGAGCCTTCCACAGGCACCTCCAGCCCGCTCCACATGGCCTTTTCCGCAAGCCACAACTCCCTCCAGCTCTCTTTACATCGCCACATGCCCCTCTGCGGGGCCACAGACCCCTATACAGGGTCACAGGCCTTTCCACAGGGCCTCAACCCCTTCAGCTGTCTCCACAGGACCACAGGCTTTTCCACAGCCCACAACTCCTTTCAGCTCTCACCACAGCGCCACAGCCCCTTCCACAGGGCTAAAGTTCCTATCCATAGGGCCACAGACCTTTCCACAGGGCCACAACACCCTCCAGCTCTCTCCACATGACAAGAAGCTCTCTTTACAGGGCCATAGCTCACCTCCACAGGGCCAAATGCACTTTCCACACGGCCACAACTCCCAACAGCTCTCTCCACATAGTCACTGGGCCCGTCTGCAGGGCACAAGCGCCCTCTTCAAGGCCAAAAGGCCTTTCTACATGGCCATAGTCATTTCCATAGGGCACGAGCCCCTCCAGATCTCTCCACAGGGCAACGGACCCCTATACAGGGTCACAGGCCTTTCCACAGGGCCACAACACCTTCAGCTCTCTCCACAGGACCACAGGCTCCTACTGGGCCACAGGCCTTTCCACAGTGCCACAAGCCCCTCCAGCTCTCTCCACAGGCAATCATGTTGCATGTTGTTTACCGAAAAAAGGACTTCATAGGCTCAAATCTTACTCCAGAGCCTTCCACAGGCCTCTCCAGCCCGCTCCACATGGCCTTTTCCTCGGGCCACAACTCCCTCCAGCTCTCTTTACATCGCCACATACCCCTCTGCGGGGCCACAGACTCCTATACAGGGTCACAGGCCTTTCCACAGGGCCTCAACCCCTTCAGCTGTCTCCACAGGACCACAGGCTTTTCCACAGCCCACAACTCCTTCCAGCTCTCACCACAGGGCCACAGCCCTTTCCACAAGGCTAAAGGGCCTATCCATAGGGCCACAGACCTTTCCACAGGGCCATAACACCCTCCAGCTCTCTCCACAGGACAAGAAGCGCTCTTTACAGGGCCATAGCTCACCTCCACAGGGCCAAATGCACTTTCCACACGGCCACAACTCCCAACAGCTCTCTCCACAGAGTCACAGGGCACGTCTGCAGGGCACAAGCCCCCTCTTCAAGGCCAAAAGGCCTTTCTACATGGCCATAGTCATTTCCATAGGGCACGAGCCCCTCCAGCTCTCTCCACAGAGCAACGGACCCCTATACAGGATCACAGGACTTTCCACAGGGCCACAACACCTTCAGCTCTCTCCACAGGACCACAGGCTCCTACTGGGCCACAGGCCTTTCCACAGTGCCACAAGCCCCTCCAGCTCTCTCCACAGGCAATCATGTTGCATGTTGTTTACTGCAAAGGACTTCATAGGCTCAAATCTTACTCCAGAGCCTTCCACAGGCCTCTCCAGCCCGCTCCACATGGCCTTTTCCTCAGGCCACAACTCCCTCCAGCTCTCTTTACATCGCCACATGCCCCTCTGCGGGGCCACAGACCCCTATACAGGGTCACAGGCCTTTCCACAGGGCCTCAACCCCTTCAGCTGTCTCCACAGGACCACAGGCTTTTCCACAGCCCACAACTCCTTCCAGCTCTCACCACAGGGCCACAGCCCTTTCCACAAGGCTAAAGGGCCTATCCATAGGGCCACATACCTTTCCACAGGGCCACAACACCCTCCAGCTCTCTCCACAGGACAAGAAGCTCTCTTTACAGGGCCATAGCTCACCTCCACAGGGCCAAATGCACTTTCCACACGGCCACAACTCCCAACAGCTCTCTCCACAGAGTCACAGGGCCCGTCTGCAGGGCACAAGCCCCCTCTTCAAGGCCAAAAGGCCTTTCTACATGGCCATAGTCATTTCCATAGGGCACGAGCCCCTCCAACTCTCTCCACAGGGCAACAGACCCCTATACAGGATCACAGGCCTTTCCACAGGGCCACAACACCTTCAGCTCTCTCCACAGGACCACAGGCTCCTACTGGGCCACAGGCCTTTCCACAGTGCCACAAGCCCCTCCAGCTCTCACCACAGGCAATCATGTTGCATGTTGTTTACTGCAAAGGACTTCATAGGCTCAAATCTTACTCCAGAGCCTTCCACAGGCCTCTCCAGCCCGCTCCACATGGCCTTTTCCTCAGGCCACAACTCCCTCCAGCTCTCTTTACATCGCCACATGCCCCTCTTCGGGGCCACAGACCTCTATACAGGATCACAGGCCTTTCCACAGGGCCTCAACCCCTTCAGCTGTCTCCACAGGACCACAGGCTTTTCCACAGCCCACAACCCCATCCAGCTCTCACCACAGGGCCACAGCCCTTTCCACAAGGCTAAAGGGCCTATCCATAGGGCCACAGACGTTTCCACAGGGCCACAACACCCTCCAGCTCTCTCCACAGGACAAGAAGCTCTCTTTACAGGGCCATAGCTCACCTCCACAGGGCCAAATGCACTTTCCACACGGCCACAACTCCCAACAGCTCTCTCCACAGAGTCACAGGGCACGTCTGCAGGGCACAAGCCCAAAAGGCGTTTCTACATGGCCATAGTCATTTCCATAGGGCACGAGCCCCTCCAGCTCTCTCCACAGGGCAACGGACCCCTATACAGGGTCACAGGCCTTTCCACAGGGCCTCAACCCCTTCAGCTGTCTCCACAGGACCACAGGCTTTTTCACAGCCCACAACTCCTTCCAGCTCTCACCACAGGGCCACAGCCCCTTCCACAAGGCTAAAGGGCCTATCCATAGGGCCACATACCTTTCCACAGGGCCACAACACCCTCCAGCTCTCTCCACAGGACAAGAAGCTCTCTTTACAGGGCCATAGCTCACCTCCACAGGGCCAAATGCACTTTCCACACGGCCACAACTCCCAACAGCTCTCTCCACAGAGTCACAGGGCCCGTCTGCAGGGCACAAGCACCCTCTTCAAGGCCAAAAGGCCTTTCTACATGGCCATAGTCATTTCCATAGGGCACGAGCCCCTCCAGCTCTCTCCACAGGGCAATGGACCACTATACAGGGTCACAGGCCTTTCCACAGGGCCACAACACCTTCAGCTCTCTCCACAGGACCACAGGCTCCTACTGGACCACAGGCCTTTCCACAGTGCCACAAGCCCCTCCAGCTCTCTCCACAGGCAATCATGTTGCATGTTGTTTACTGCAAAGGACTTCATAGGCCCAAATCTTACTCCAGAGCCTTCCACAGGCCTCTCCAGCCCGCTCCACATGGCCTTTTCCTCAGGCCACAATTCCCTCCAGCTCTCTTTACATCGCCACATGCCCCTCTGCGGGGCCACAGACCCCTATACAGGGTCACAGGCCTTTCTACAGGGCCTCAACCCCTTCAGCTGTCTCCACAGGACCACAGGCTTCTCCACAACCCACAACTCCTTCCAGCTCTCACCACAGGGCCACAGCCCCTTCCACAAGGCTAAAGGGCCTATCCATAGGGCCACAGACCTTTCCACAGGGCCACAAAACCCTCCAGCTCTCTCCACAGGACAAGAAGCTCTCTTTACAGGGCCATAGCTCACCTCCACAGGGCCAAATGCACTTTCCACACGGCCACAACTCCCAACAGCTCTCTCCACAGAGTCACAGGGCACGTCTGCAGGGCACAAGCCCAAAAGGCGTTTCTACATGGCCATAGTCATTTCCATAGGGCACGAGCCCCTCCAGCTCTCTCCACAGGGCAACGGACCCCTATACAGGGTCACAGGCCTTTCCACAGGGCCTCAACCCCTTCAGCTGTCTCCACAGGACCACAGGCTTTTTCACAGCCCACAACTCCTTCCAGCTCTCACCACAGGGCCACAGCCCCTTCCACAAGGCTAAAGGGCCTATCCATAGGGCCACAGGCCTTTCCACAGTGCCACAAGCCCCTCCAGCTCTCTCCACAAACAATCATGTTGCATGTTGTTTACTGCAAAGGACTTCATAGGCCCAAATCTTACTCCAGAGCCTTCCACAGGCCTCTCCAGCCCGCTCCACATGGCCTTTTCCTCAGGCCACAACTCCCTCCAGCTCTCTTTACATCGCCACATGCCCCTCTGCGGGGCCACAGACCCCTATACAGGGTCACAGGCCTTTCCACAGGGCCTCAACCCCTTCAGCTCTCTCCACAGGACCACTGGCTCCTTCTGCCGAGCCACAAGCATTTCCACAGGGCCACAATCCCCTCAAACTCTTCTCCACAGGACAACAAGCTAACTTTACAGGGCCATAGCTCCCTTCCTCATAGCCAGCCCTCATGGTGTTTGTGTTATTAAAGAAAAAATAAATTTGAGGGCTGGCTAGAGGCAGCCGTGGACACACGATAGCCAGCCCTCATGGTGTTTGTGTTATTAAAGAAAAAAAAAATTGAGGGCTGGCTAGAGGCAGCCGTGGACACATGATAGCCAGCCCTCATGGTGTTTGTGTTATTAAAGAAAAAAAAAATTGGGGGGCTGGCTAGAGGCAGCCGTGGACACACGATAGCCAGCCCTCATGGTGTTTGTGTTATTAAAGAAAAAATAATAATTTTAGGGCTGGCTAGAGACAGCCGTGGACACATGATAGCCAGCCCTCATGGTGTTTGTGTTATTAAAGAAAATAAATAAATTTGATGGCTGGCTAGAGGCAGCCGTGGACACACTATTTATATATATATATATTATATATATATATATATTTCTGCAGTATCTGTGCATTATGAATCGTGATATGTGTTAAAGGGGCCCACTGAGACTTTCGCCTAGGGCCCACAAAAACCTGGAGCCGGCCCTGCCCATGTGTGGTGATTATTGATTCCAGTACTAATAGGAATAGCAGGGGCACTAACAGCATGAATGGGGTGTTTATTTATTTGTGTTTTGGATATTGTTTCTTCTGGTGTGTGAATATATGGCACTGACCAGTTTAATGCCCTGTATTTGTGTGGTTTTTGCCTTGGATTCTTACATTTTATTATATTGTCTGCTATAGTATATATTTTGTGCTATAGTGCATTACCTCTAATACTGGTGGCGGATTTGCCAGTCAGTATATTAATGTGCAAAATTGATCACCAGGGACAGCCTAAGTGTATATTTGATCTTTACTTGATCTATTACAATCATGTGTTTTTCTGGGATGGATTTTGGAGTAGGTGGGCTTTCCATTAGTGGGTAATTCCACTATATTAACTTTTACTTGCGTTTTCATGAATTGGATTGTGACATTGTTTGTATGTATTTATAAAAAATAAAATTCATTGTAATTTATTGAGGTATTGTCTAGATTGGGTGATCACTGCACAAGAGCATACCCCTTTTCTTCTTGCCAATGTTTATATATATTTGGTATGCTGCATGTTGATCCCATAGTGATTAGATGGTGCCCTCCATAACTTTGAGTTTGTGACATGGACAGATTTTTCACACTTCTACAATTGAGTTCACTCTCAACTTTTCAGACGTCTGCAGACGGAGTCTCTTATCTTTTCTGTACTACAAGATGTTTTGCTGACAATTGGCCAAATACACAAGTCCTTCTGCAGCCTTATCTCAAATGAAATAACATACAAACCTTAGCTTTTTTTTCTCTTTTTTCCAATGCTTCCTCAGGGCTGGCTGGAGACAGCCGTGGGCACACGAGAGCCAGCCCTCATGGTTTTAATGTTATTAAAAAAAAAATAAAAAAATTTGAGGGCTGGCTGGTGACAGCCATGGGCACACGATAGCCAGCCTTCATGGTTGCATTTCTTATAAATAAAAATATAAACCTTTAGGGCTGGCTGGCGAGAGCCGTGTGCACGCGGATAGCCAGCCTTCATGGGGGTGTTATATTTATATCCCACCAAGGACAACATCTGAAACGAGTTTGTATGTTCTCCCCGTGTTTGCATGGGTTTCCCCCGGGTTCTCCGGTTTCCTCCCACACTCCAAAGACACACTGATAGGGAATCTAGATTGTGAGCCCCAATGGGGACAGCGACAATAATGTATGTAAAGCGCTGTGGAATACGTAAGCGCTATATAAAAATAAAAATAAGATGATGATAAAAAATATAAACCTTGAGGGCCGGCTGGAGACAGCCGTGGGCACACGATAGCCAGCCCTCATGCTCTTTACAGAGCCATAGCTCCCCTCCACAGGGCCAAATGCACTTTCCACACGGCCACAATCCCCTCCAGCTCTCTCCACAGAGTCACTGGGCCCGTCTGCTGGGTACAAGCCCCTTCATCAAGGCCAAGGGGCCAGTCTACAGGGCCACTGGCCTTTAAATAGGGCCACAACCCCCTCTGGCTCTCTCAACAGGGCCACAGGCTCCTTCTGCAGGGCAACAGCCCCCTCCACAAGGCCAAAGGCCCTTTGCAAAGGGCTATAGGTCCATTCCACAGGGCCATAGTCATTTCCATAGGGCCATAACCCCCCTCAAGCTCTCTCCACAGAACCACAGGCTCCTTCTACAGGTTTACAGGCATTTACACAGGGCCACAACCGCCTTCACCTCTCTCCACAGGGCCCTTTCACTGTGTCAAAGGCCTTTCCATAAGGCCACAACCCCCTCTGTCTCTCTTAAAAAGGACAGAGGCTCCCTTTACAAGGCAACAGCCCCCTCCAAAAGGCCAAAGGCCTTTTTCAAAGGGTCATAGGTCCCCTCCGCAGGGCCATAGGCATTTCCCCAAGGCAATAACTCCCTCCAGCTCTCTCCAGAGGACCACAGGCTCCTTCTACAAGGCTACAACCCCTTTCAGCTCTTTCATCAGGGCCACAGCCTCCTCCACCCCCCTTTAATCAGTTAAAAGGGCTCATTTGCGTGACCACAACACCTTCAGCTCTCTCCACAGGACCACAGGCTCCTACCGGGCCACAGGCCTTTCCACAGTGCCATAAGCCCCTCCAGCTCTCTCCACAGGCAATCATGGTGCATGTTGTTTACTGCAAAGGACTTCATAGGCCCAAATCTTACTCCAGAGCCTTCCACAGGCACCTCCAGCCCGCTCCACATGGCCTTTTCCGCAAGCCACAACTCCCTCCAGCTCTCTTTACATCGCCACATGCCCCTCTGCGGGGCCACAGACCCCTATACAGGGTCACAGGCCTTTCCACAGGGCCTCAACCCCTTCAGCTGTCTCCACAGGACCACAGGCTTTTCCACAGCCCACAACTCCTTTCAGCTCTCACCACAGCACCACAGCCCCTTCCACAGGGCTAAAGTTCCTATCCATAGGGCCACAGACCTTTCCACAGGGCCACAACACCCTCCAGCTCTCTCCACATGACAAGAAGCTCTCTTTACAGGGCCATAGCTCACCTCCACAGGGCCAAATGCACTTTCCACACGGCCACAACTCCCAACAGCTCTCTCCACATAGTCACTGGGCCCGTCTGCAGGGCACAAGCGCCCTCTTCAAGGCCAAAAGGCCTTTCTACATGGCCATAGTCATTTCCATAGGGCACGAGCCCCTCCAGCTCTCTCCACAGAGCAACGGACCCCTATACAGGATCACAGGACTTTCCACAGGGCCACAACACCTTCAGCTCTCTCCACAGGACCACAGGCTCCTACTGGGCCACAGGCCTTTCCACAGTGCCACAAGCCCCTCCAGCTCTCTCCACAGGCAATCATGTTGCATGTTGTTTACTGCAAAGGACTTCATAGGCTCAAATCTTACTCCAGAGCCTTCCACAGGCCTCTCCAGCCCGCTCCACATGGCCTTTTCCTCAGGCCACAACTCCCTCCAGCTCTCTTTACATCGCCACATGCCCCTCTGCGGGGCCACAGACCCCTATACAGGGTCACAGGCCTTTCCACAGGGCCTCAACCCCTTCAGCTGTCTCCACAGGACCACAGGCTTTTCCACAGCCCACAACTCCTTCCAGCTCTCACCACAGGGCCACAGCCCTTTCCACAAGGCTAAAGGGCCTATCCATAGGGCCACATACCTTTCCACAGGGCCACAACACCCTCCAGCTCTCTCCACAGGACAAGAAGCTCTCTTTACAGGGCCATAGCTCACCTCCACAGGGCCAAATGCACTTTCCACACGGCCACAACTCCCAACAGCTCTCTCCACAGAGTCACAGGGCCCGTCTGCAGGGCACAAGCCCCCTCTTCAAGGCCAAAAGGCCTTTCTACATGGCCATAGTCATTTCCATAGGGCACGAGCCCCTCCAACTCTCTCCACAGGGCAACAGACCCCTATACAGGATCACAGGCCTTTCCACAGGGCCACAACACCTTCAGCTCTCTCCACAGGACCACAGGCTCCTACTGGGCCACAGGCCTTTCCACAGTGCCACAAGCCCCTCCAGCTCTCTCCACAGGCAATCATGTTGCATGTTGTTAACTGCAAAGGACTTCATAGGCTCAAATCTTACTCCAGAGCCTTCCACAGGCCTCTCCAGCCCGCTCCACATGGCCTTTTCCTCAGGCCACAACTCCCTCCAGCTCTCTTTACATCGCCACATGCCCCTCTGCGGGGCCACAGACCCCTACAGGGTCACAGGCCTTTCCACAGGGCCTCAACCCCTTCAGCTGTCTCCACAGGACCACAGGCTTTTCCACAGCCCACAACTCCTTCCACCTCTCACCACAGGGCCACAGCCCTTTCCACAAGGCTAAAGGGCCTATCCATAGGGCCACATACCTTTCCACAGGGCCACAACACCCTCCAGCTCTCTCCACAGGACAAGAAGCTCTCTTTACAGGGCCATAGCTCACCTCCACAGGGCCAAATGCACTTTCCACACGGCCACAACTCCCAACAGCTCTCTCCACAGAGTCACAGGGCCCGTCTGCAGGGCACAAGCCCCCTCTTCAAGGCCAAAAGGCCTTTCTACATGGCCATAGTCATTTCCATAGGGCACGAGCCCCTCCAACTCTCTCCACAGGGCAACAGACCCCTATACAGGATCACAGGCCTTTCCACAGGGCCACAACACCTTCAGCTCTCTCCACAGGACCACAGGCTCCTACTGGGCCACAGGCCTTTCCACAGTGCCACAAGCCCCTCCAGCTCTCACCACAGGCAATCATGTTGCATGTTGTTTACTGCAAAGGACTTCATAGGCTCAAATCTTACTCCAGAGCCTTCCACAGGCCTCTCCAGCCCGCTCCACATGGCCTTTTCCTCAGGCCACAACTCCCTCCAGCTCTCTTTACATCGCCACATGCCCCTCTTCGGGGCCACAGACCTCTATACAGGATCACAGGCCTTTCCACAGGGCCTCAACCCCTTCAGCTGTCTCCACAGGACCACAGGCTTTTCCACAGCCCACAACCCCATCCAGCTCTCACCACAGGGCCACAGCCCTTTCCACAAGGCTAAAGGGCCTATCCATAGGGCCACAGACGTTTCCACAGGGCCACAACACCCTCCAGCTCTCTCCACAGGACAAGAAGCTCTCTTTACAGGGCCATAGCTCACCTCCACAGGGCCAAATGCACTTTCCACACGGCCACAACTCCCAACAGCTCTCTCCACAGAGTCACAGGGCACGTCTGCAGGGCACAAGCCCAAAAGGCGTTTCTACATGGCCATAGTCATTTCCATAGGGCACGAGCCCCTCCAGCTCTCTCCACAGGGCAACGGACCCCTATACAGGGTCACAGGCCTTTCCACAGGGCCTCAACCCCTTCAGCTGTCTCCACAGGACCACAGGCTTTTTCACAGCCCACAACTCCTTCCAGCTCTCACCACAGGGCCACAGCCCCTTCCACAAGGCTAAAGGGCCTATCCATAGGGCCACATACCTTTCCACAGGGCCACAACACCCTCCAGCTCTCTCCACAGGACAAGAAGCTCTCTTTACAGGGCCATAGCTCACCTCCACAGGGCCAAATGCACTTTCCACACGGCCACAACTCCCAACAGCTCTCTCCACATAGTCACTGGGCCCGTCTGCAGGGCACAAGCGCCCTCTTCAAGGCCAAAAGGCCTTTCTACATGGCCATAGTCATTTCCATAGGGCACGAGCCCCTCCAGATCTCTCCACAGGGCAACGGACCCCTATACAGGGTCACAGGCATTTCCACAGGGCCACAACACCTTCAGCTCTCTCCACAGGACCACAGGCTCCTACTGGGCCACAGGCCTTTCCACAGTGCCACAAGCCCCTCCAGCTCTCTCCACAGGCAATCATGTTGCATGTTGTTTACCGAAAAAAGGACTTCATAGGCTCAAATCTTACTCCAGAGCCTTCCACAGGCCTCCCCAGCCTGCTCCACATGGCCTTTTCCTCGGGCCACAACTCCCTCCAGCTCTCTTTACATCGCCACATACCCCTCTGCGGGGCCACAGACTCCTATACAGGGTCACAGGCCTTTCCACAGGGCCTCAACCCCTTCAGCTGTCTCCACAGGACCACAGGCTTTTCCACAGCCCACAACTCCTTCCAGCTCTCACCACAGGGCCACAGCCCTTTCCACAAGGCTAAAGGGCCTATCCATAGGGCCACAGACCTTTCCACAGGGCCATAACACCCTCCAGCTCTCTCCACAGGACAAGAAGCTCTCTTTACAGGGCCATAGCTCACCTCCACAGGGCCAAATGCACTTTCCACACGGCCACAACTCCCAACAGCTCTCTCCACAGAGTCACAGGGCACGTCTGCAGGGCACAAGCCCCCTCTTCAAGGCCAAAAGGCCTTTCTATATGGCCATAGTCATTTCCATAGGGCACGAGCCCCTCCAGCTCTCTCCACAGAGCAACGGACCCCTATACAGGATCACAGGACTTTCCACAGGGCCACAACACCTTCAGCTCTCTCCACAGGACCACAGGCTCCTACTGGGCCACAGGCCTTTCCACAGTGCCACAAGCCCCTCCAGCTCTCTCCACAGGCAATCATGTTGCATGTTGTTTACTGCAAAGGACTTCATAGGCTCAAATCTTACTCCAGAGCCTTCCACAGGCCTCTCCAGCCCGCTCCACATGGCCTTTTCCTCAGGCCACAACTCCCTCCAGCTCTCTTTACATCGCCACATGCCCCTCTGCGGGGCCACAGACCCCTATACAGGGTCACAGGCCTTTCCACAGGGCCTCAACCCCTTCAGCTGTCTCCACAGGACCACAGGCTTTTCCACAGCCCACAACTCCTTCCAGCTCTCACCACAGGGCCACAGCCCTTTCCACAAGGCTAAAGGGCCTATCCATAGGGCCACATACCTTTCCACAGGGCCACAACACCCTCCAGCTCTCTCCACAGGACAAGAAGCTCTCTTTACAGGGCCATAGCTCACCTCCACAGGGCCAAATGCACTTTCCACACGGCCACAACTCCCAACAGCTCTCTCCACAGAGTCACAGGGCCCGTCTGCAGGGCACAAGCCCCCTCTTCAAGGCCAAAAGGCCTTTCTACATGGCCATAGTCATTTCCATAGGGCACGAGCCCCTCCAACTCTCTCCACAGGGCAACAGACCCCTATACAGGATCACAGGCCTTTCCACAGGGCCACAACACCTTCAGCTCTCTCCACAGGACCACAGGCTCCTACTGGGCCACAGGCCTTTCCACAGTGCCACAAGCCCCTCCAGCTCTCACCACAGGCAATCATGTTGCATGTTGTTTACTGCAAAGGACTTCATAGGCTCAAATCTTACTCCAGAGCCTTCCACAGGCCTCTCCAGCCCGCTCCACATGGCCTTTTCCTCAGGCCACAACTCCCTCCAGCTCTCTTTACATCGCCACATGCCCCTCTTCGGGGCCACAGACCTCTATACAGGATCACAGGCCTTTCCACAGGGCCTCAACCCCTTCAGCTGTCTCCACAGGACCACAGGCTTTTCCACAGCCCACAACCCCATCCAGCTCTCACCACAGGGCCACAGCCCTTTCCACAAGGCTAAAGGGCCTATCCATAGGGCCACAGACGTTTCCACAGGGCCACAACACCCTCCAGCTCTCTCCACAGGACAAGAAGCTCTCTTTACAGGGCCATAGCTCACCTCCACAGGGCCAAATGCACTTTCCACACGGCCACAACTCCCAACAGCTCTCTCCACAGAGTCACAGGGCACGTCTGCAGGGCACAAGCCCAAAAGGCGTTTCTACATGGCCATAGTCATTTCCATAGGGCACGAGCCCCTCCAGCTCTCTCCACAGGGCAACGGACCCCTATACAGGGTCACAGGCCTTTCCACAGGGCCTCAACCCCTTCAGCTGTCTCCACAGGACCACAGGCTTTTTCACAGCCCACAACTCCTTCCAGCTCTCACCACAGGGCCACAGCCCCTTCCACAAGGCTAAAGGGCCTATCCATAGGGCCACATACCTTTCCACAGGGCCACAACACCCTCCAGCTCTCTCCACAGGACAAGAAGCTCTCTTTACAGGGCCATAGCTCACCTCCACAGGGCCAAATGCACTTTCCACACGGCCACAACTCCCAACAGCTCTCTCCACATAGTCACTGGGCCCGTCTGCAGGGCACAAGCGCCCTCTTCAAGGCCAAAAGGCCTTTCTACATGGCCATAGTCATTTCCATAGGGCACGAGCCCCTCCAGATCTCTCCACAGGGCAACGGACCCCTATACAGGGTCACAGGCATTTCCACAGGGCCACAACACCTTCAGCTCTCTCCACAGGACCACAGGCTCCTACTGGGCCACAGGCCTTTCCACAGTGCCACAAGCCCCTCCAGCTCTCTCCACAGGCAATCATGTTGCATGTTGTTTACCGAAAAAAGGACTTCATAGGCTCAAATCTTACTCCAGAGCCTTCCACAGGCCTCCCCAGCCTGCTCCACATGGCCTTTTCCTCGGGCCACAACTCCCTCCAGCTCTCTTTACATCGCCACATACCCCTCTGCGGGGCCACAGACTCCTATACAGGGTCACAGGCCTTTCCACAGGGCCTCAACCCCTTCAGCTGTCTCCACAGGACCACAGGCTTTTCCACAGCCCACAACTCCTTCCAGCTCTCACCACAGGGCCACAGCCCTTTCCACAAGGCTAAAGGGCCTATCCATAGGGCCACAGACCTTTCCACAGGGCCATAACACCCTCCAGCTCTCTCCACAGGACAAGAAGCTCTCTTTACAGGGCCATAGCTCACCTCCACAGGGCCAAATGCACTTTCCACACGGCCACAACTCCCAACAGCTCTCTCCACAGAGTCACAGGGCACGTCTGCAGGGCACAAGCCCCCTCTTCAAGGCCAAAAGGCCTTTCTATATGGCCATAGTCATTTCCATAGGGCACGAGCCCCTCCAGCTCTCTCCACAGAGCAACGGACCCCTATACAGGATCACAGGACTTTCCACAGGGCCACAACACCTTCAGCTCTCTCCACAGGACCACAGGCTCCTACTGGGCCACAGGCCTTTCCACAGTGCCACAAGCCCCTCCAGCTCTCTCCACAGGCAATCATGTTGCATGTTGTTTACTGCAAAGGACTTCATAGGCTCAAATCTTACTCCAGAGCCTTCCACAGGCCTCTCCAGCCCGCTCCACATGGCCTTTTCCTCAGGCCACAACTCCCTCCAGCTCTCTTTACATCGCCACATGCCCCTCTGCGGGGCCACAGACCCCTATACAGGGTCACAGGCCTTTCCACAGGGCCTCAACCCCTTCAGCTGTCTCCACAGGACCACAGGCTTTTCCACAGCCCACAACTCCTTCCAGCTCTCACCACAGGGCCACAGCCCTTTCCACAAGGCTAAAGGGCCTATCCATAGGGCCACATACCTTTCCACAGGGCCACAACACCCTCCAGCTCTCTCCACAGGACAAGAAGCTCTCTTTACAGGGCCATAGCTCACCTCCACAGGGCCAAATGCACTTTCCACACGGCCACAACTCCCAACAGCTCTCTCCACAGAGTCACAGGGCCCGTCTGCAGGGCACAAGCCCCCTCTTCAAGGCCAAAAGGCCTTTCTACATGGCCATAGTCATTTCCATAGGGCACGAGCCCCTCCAACTCTCTCCACAGGGCAACAGACCCCTATACAGGATCACAGGCCTTTCCACAGGGCCACAACACCTTCAGCTCTCTCCACAGGACCACAGGCTCCTACTGGGCCACAGGCCTTTCCACAGTGCCACAAGCCCCTCCAGCTCTCACCACAGGCAATCATGTTGCATGTTGTTTACTGCAAAGGACTTCATAGGCTCAAATCTTACTCCAGAGCCTTCCACAGGCCTCTCCAGCCCGCTCCACATGGCCTTTTCCTCAGGCCACAACTCCCTCCAGCTCTCTTTACATCGCCACATGCCCCTCTTCGGGGCCACAGACCTCTATACAGGATCACAGGCCTTTCCACAGGGCCTCAACCCCTTCAGCTGTCTCCACAGGACCACAGGCTTTTCCACAGCCCACAACCCCATCCAGCTCTCACCACAGGGCCACAGCCCTTTCCACAAGGCTAAAGGGCCTATCCATAGGGCCACAGACGTTTCCACAGGGCCACAACACCCTCCAGCTCTCTCCACAGGACAAGAAGCTCTCTTTACAGGGCCATAGCTCACCTCCACAGGGCCAAATGCACTTTCCACACGGCCACAACTCCCAACAGCTCTCTCCACAGAGTCACAGGGCACGTCTGCAGGGCACAAGCCCAAAAGGCGTTTCTACATGGCCATAGTCATTTCCATAGGGCACGAGCCCCTCCAGCTCTCTCCACAGGGCAACGGACCCCTATACAGGGTCACAGGCCTTTCCACAGGGCCTCAACCCCTTCAGCTGTCTCCACAGGACCACAGGCTTTTTCACAGCCCACAACTCCTTCCAGCTCTCACCACAGGGCCACAGCCCCTTCCACAAGGCTAAAGGGCCTATCCATAGGGCCTCAGGCCTTTCCACAGTGCCACAAGCCCCTCCAGCTCTCTCCACAGACAATCATGTTGCATGTTGTTTACTGCAAAGGACTTCATAGGCCCAAATCTTACTCCAGAGCCTTCCACAGGCCTCTCCAGCCCGCTCCACATGGCCTTTTCCTCAGGCCACAACTCCCTCCAGCTCTCTTTACATCGCCACATGCCCCTCTGCGGGGCCACAGACCCCTATACAGGGTCACAGGCCTTTCCACAGGGCCTCAACCCCTTCAGCTCTCTCCACAGGACCACTGGCTCCTTCTGCCGAGCCACAAGCATTTCCACAGGGCCACAATCCCCTCAAACTCTTCTCCACAGGACAACAAGCTAACTTTACAGGGCCATAGCTCCCTTCCTCATAGCCAGCCCTCATGGTGTTTGTGTTATTAAAGAAAAAATAAATTTGAGGGCTGGCTAGAGGCAGCCGTGGACACACGATAGCCAGCCCTCATGGTGTTTGTGTTATTAAAGAAAAAAAAAATTGAGGGCTGGCTAGAGGCAGCCGTGGACACATGATAGCCAGCCCTCATGGTGTTTGTGTTATTAAAGAAAAAAAAAATTGGGGGGCTGGCTAGAGGCAGCCGTGGACACACGATAGCCAGCCCTCATGGTGTTTGTGTTATTAAAGAAAAAATAATAATTTTAGGGCTGGCTAGAGACAGCCGTGGACACATGATAGCCAGCCCTCATGGTGTTTGTGTTATTAAAGAAAATAAATAAATTTGATGGCTGGCTAGAGGCAGCCGTGGACACACTATTTATATATATATATATTATATATATATATATATTTCTGCAGTATCTGTGCATTATGAATCGTGATATGTGTTAAAGGGGCCCACTGAGACTTTCGCCTAGGGCCCACAAAAACCTGGAGCCGGCCCTGCCCATGTGTGGTGATTATTGATTCCAGTACTAATAGGAATAGCAGGGGCACTAACAGCATGAATGGGGTGTTTATTTATTTGTGTTTTGGATATTGTTTCTTCTGGTGTGTGAATATATGGCACTGACCAGTTTAATGCCCTGTATTTGTGTGGTTTTTGCCTTGGATTCTTACATTTTATTATATTGTCTGCTATAGTATATATTTTGTGCTATAGTGCATTACCTCTAATACTGGTGGCGGATTTGCCAGTCAGTATATTAATGTGCAAAATTGATCACCAGGGACAGCCTAAGTGTATATTTGATCTTTACTTGATCTATTACAATCATGTGTTTTTCTGGGATGGATTTTGGAGTAGGTGGGCTTTCCATTAGTGGGTAATTCCACTATATTAACTTTTACTTGCGTTTTCATGAATTGGATTGTGACATTGTTTGTATGTATTTATAAAAAATAAAATTCATTGTAATTTATTGAGGTATTGTCTAGATTGGGTGATCACTGCACAAGAGCATACCCCTTTTCTTCTTGCCAATGTTTATATATATTTGGTATGCTGCATGTTGATCCCATAGTGATTAGATGGTGCCCTCCATAACTTTGAGTTTGTGACATGGACAGATTTTTCACACTTCTACAATTGAGTTCACTCTCAACTTTTCAGACGTCTGCAGACGGAGTCTCTTATCTTTTCTGTACTACAAGATGTTTTGCTGACAATTGGCCAAATACACAAGTCCTTCTGCAGCCTTATCTCAAATGAAATAACATACAAACCTTAGCTTTTTTTTCTCTTTTTTCCAATGCTTCCTCAGGGCTGGCTGGAGACAGCCGTGGGCACACGAGAGCCAGCCCTCATGGTTTTAATGTTATTAAAAAAAAAATAAAAAAATTTGAGGGCTGGCTGGTGACAGCCATGGGCACACGATAGCCAGCCTTCATGGTTGCATTTCTTATAAATAAAAATATAAACCTTTAGGGCTGGCTGGCGAGAGCCGTGTGCACGCGGATAGCCAGCCTTCATGGGGGTGTTATATTTATATCCCACCAAGGACAACATCTGAAACGAGTTTGTATGTTCTCCCCGTGTTTGCATGGGTTTCCCCCGGGTTCTCCGGTTTCCTCCCACACTCCAAAGACACACTGATAGGGAATCTAGATTGTGAGCCCCAATGGGGACAGCGACAATAATGTATGTAAAGCGCTGTGGAATACGTAAGCGCTATATAAAAATAAAAATAAGATGATGATAAAAAATATAAACCTTGAGGGCCGGCTGGAGACAGCCGTGGGCACACGATAGCCAGCCCTCATGCTCTTTACAGAGCCATAGCTCCCCTCCACAGGGCCAAATGCACTTTCCACACGGCCACAATCCCCTCCAGCTCTCTCCACAGAGTCACTGGGCCCGTCTGCTGGGTACAAGCCCCTTCATCAAGGCCAAGGGGCCAGTCTACAGGGCCACTAGCCTTTAAATAGGGCCACAACCCCCTCTGGCTCTCTCAACAGGGCCACAGGCTCCTTCTGCAGGGCAACAGCCCCCTCCACAAGGCCAAAGGCCCTTTGCAAAGGGCTATAGGTCCATTCCACAGGGCCATAGTCATTTCCATAGGGCCATAACCCCCCTCAAGCTCTCTCCACAGAACCACAGGCTCCTTCTACAGGTTTACAGGCATTTACACAGGGCCACAACCGCCTTCACCTCTCTCCACAGGGCCCTTTCACTGTGTCAAAGGCCTTTCCATAAGGCCACAACCCCCTCTGTCTCTCTTAAAAAGGACAGAGGCTCCCTTTACAAGGCAACAGCCCCCTCCAAAAGGCCAAAGGCCTTTTTCAAAGGGTCATAGGTCCCCTCCGCAGGGCCATAGGCATTTCCCCAAGGCAATAACTCCCTCCAGCTCTCTCCAGAGGACCACAGGCTCCTTCTACAAGGCTACAACCCCTTTCAGCTCTTTCATCAGGGCCACAGCCTCCTCCACCCCCCTTTAATCAGTTAAAAGGGCTCATTTGCGTGACCACAACACCTTCAGCTCTCTCCACAGGACCACAGGCTCCTACCGGGCCACAGGCCTTTCCACAGTGCCATAAGCCCCTCCAGCTCTCTCCACAGGCAATCATGGTGCATGTTGTTTACTGCAAAGGACTTCATAGGCCCAAATCTTACTCCAGAGCCTTCCACAGGCACCTCCAGCCCGCTCCACATGGCCTTTTCCGCAAGCCACAACTCCCTCCAGCTCTCTTTACATCGCCACATGCCCCTCTGCGGGGCCACAGACCCCTATACAGGGTCACAGGCCTTTCCACAGGGCCTCAACCCCTTCAGCTGTCTCCACAGGACCACAGGCTTTTCCACAGCCCACAACTCCTTTCAGCTCTCACCACAGCGCCACAGCCCCTTCCACAGGGCTAAAGTTCCTATCCATAGGGCCACAGACCTTTCCACAGGGCCACAACACCCTCCAGCTCTCTCCACATGACAAGAAGCTCTCTTTACAGGGCCATAGCTCACCTCCACAGGGCCAAATGCACTTTCCACACGGCCACAACTCCCAACAGCTCTCTCCACATAGTCACTGGGCCCGTCTGCAGGGCACAAGCGCCCTCTTCAAGGCCAAAAGGCCTTTCTACATGGCCATAGTCATTTCCATAGGGCACGAGCCCCTCCAGATCTCTCCACAGGGCAACGGACCACTATACAGGGTCACAGGCCTTTCCACAGGGCCACAACACCTTCAGCTCTCTCCACAGGACCACAGGCTCCTACTGGGCCACAGGCCTTTCCACAGTGCCACAAGCCCCTCCAGCTCTCTCCACAGGCAATCATGTTGCATGTTGTTTACCGAAAAAAGGACTTCATAGGCTCAAATCTTACTCCAGAGCCTTCCACAGGCCTCTCCAGCCCGCTCCACATGGCCTTTTCCTCGGGCCACAACTCCCTCCAGCTCTCTTTACATCGCCACATACCCCTCTGCGGGGCCACAGACTCCTATACAGGGTCACAGGCCTTTCCACAGGGCCTCAACCCCTTCAGCTGTCTCCACAGGACCACAGGCTTTTCCACAGCCCACAACTCCTTCCAGCTCTCACCACAGGGCCACAGCCCTTTCCACAAGGCTAAAGGGCCTATCCATAGGGCCACAGACCTTTCCACAGGGCCATAACACCCTCCAGCTCTCTCCACAGGACAAGAAGCTCTCTTTACAGGGCCATAGCTCACCTCCACAGGGCCAAATGCACTTTCCACACGGCCACAACTCCCAACAGCTCTCTCCACAGAGTCACAGGGCACGTCTGCAGGGCACAAGCCCCCTCTTCAAGGCCAAAAGGCCTTTCTACATGGCCATAGTCATTTCCATAGGGCACGAGCCCCTCCAGCTCTCTCCACAGAGCAACGGACCCCTATACAGGATCACAGGACTTTCCACAGGGCCACAACACCTTCAGCTCTCTCCACAGGACCACAGGCTCCTACTGGGCCACAGGCCTTTCCACAGTGCCACAAGCCCCTCCAGCTCTCTCCACAGGCAATCATGTTGCATGTTGTTTACTGCAAAGGACTTCATAGGCTCAAATCTTACTCCAGAGCCTTCCACAGGCCTCTCCAGCCCGCTCCACATGGCCTTTTCCTCAGGCCACAACTCCCTCCAGCTCTCTTTACATCGCCACATGCCCCTCTGCGGGGCCACAGACCCCTATACAGGGTCACAGGCCTTTCCACAGGGCCTCAACCCCTTCAGCTGTCTCCACAGGACCACAGGCTTTTCCACAGCCCACAACTCCTTCCAGCTCTCACCACAGGGCCACAGCCCTTTCCACAAGGCTAAAGGGCCTATCCATAGGGCCACATACCTTTCCACAGGGCCACAACACCCTCCAGCTCTCTCCACAGGACAAGAAGCTCTCTTTACAGGGCCATAGCTCACCTCCACAGGGCCAAATGCACTTTCCACACGGCCACAACTCCCAACAGCTCTCTCCACAGAGTCACAGGGCCCGTCTGCAGGGCACAAGCCCCCTCTTCAAGGCCAAAAGGCCTTTCTACATGGCCATAGTCATTTCCATAGGGCACGAGCCCCTCCAACTCTCTCCACAGGGCAACAGACCCCTATACAGGATCACAGGCCTTTCCACAGGGCCACAACACCTTCAGCTCTCTCCACAGGACCACAGGCTCCTACTGGGCCACAGGCCTTTCCACAGTGCCACAAGCCCCTCCAGCTCTCACCACAGGCAATCATGTTGCATGTTGTTTACTGCAAAGGACTTCATAGGCTCAAATCTTACTCCAGAGCCTTCCACAGGCCTCTCCAGCCCGCTCCACATGGCCTTTTCCTCAGGCCACAACTCCCTCCAGCTCTCTTTACATCGCCACATGCCCCTCTTCGGGCCACAGACCTCTATACAGGATCACAGGCCTTTCCACAGGGCCTCAACCCCTTCAGCTGTCTCCACAGGACCACAGGCTTTTCCACAGCCCACAACCCCATCCAGCTCTCACCACAGGGCCACAGCCCTTTCCACAAGGCTAAAGGGCCTATCCATAGGGCCACAGACGTTTCCACAGGGCCACAACACCCTCCAGCTCTCTCCACAGGACAAGAAGCTCTCTTTACAGGGCCATAGCTCACCTCCACAGGGCCAAATGCACTTTCCACACGGCCACAACTCCCAACAGCTCTCTCCACAGAGTCACAGGGCACGTCTGCAGGGCACAAGCCCAAAAGGCGTTTCTACATGGCCATAGTCATTTCCATAGGGCACGAGCCCCTCCAGCTCTCTCCGCAGGGCAACGGACCCCTATACAGGGTCACAGGCCTTTCCACAGGGCCTCAACCCCTTCAGCTGTCTCCACAGGACCACAGGCTTTTTCACAGCCCACAACTCCTTCCAGCTCTCACCACAGGGCCACAGCCCCTTCCACAAGGCTAAAGGGCCTATCCATAGGGCCACATACCTTTCCACAGGGCCACAACACCCTCCAGCTCTCTCCACAGGACAAGAAGCTCTCTTTACAGGGCCATAGCTCACCTCCACAGGGCCAAATGCACTTTCCACACGGCCACAACTCCCAACAGCTCTCTCCACAGAGTCACAGGGCCCGTCTGCAGGGCACAAGCACCCTCTTCAAGGCCAAAAGGCCTTTCTACATGGCCATAGTCATTTCCATAGGGCACGAGCCCCTCCAGCTCTCTCCACAGGGCAATGGACCACTATACAGGGTCACAGGCCTTTCCACAGGGCCACAACACCTTCAGCTCTCTCCACAGGACCACAGGCTCCTACTGGACCACAGGCCTTTCCACAGTGCCACAAGCCCCTCCAGCTCTCTCCACAGGCAATCATGTTGCATGTTGTTTACTGCAAAGGACTTCATAGGCCCAAATCTTACTCCAGAGCCTTCCACAGGCCTCTCCAGCCCGCTCCACATGGCCTTTTCCTCAGGCCACAATTCCCTCCAGCTCTCTTTACATCGCCACATGCCCCTCTGCGGGGCCACAGACCCCTATACAGGGTCACAGGCCTTTCTACAGGGCCTCAACCCCTTCAGCTGTCTCCACAGGACCACAGGCTTCTCCACAACCCACAACTCCTTCCAGCTCTCACCACAGGGCCACAGCCCCTTCCACAAGGCTAAAGGGCCTATCCATAGGGCCACAGACCTTTCCACAGGGCCACAAAACCCTCCAGCTCTCTCCACAGGACAAGAAGCTCTCTTTACAGGGCCATAGCTCACCTCCACAGGGCCAAATGCACTTTCCACACGGCCACAACTCCCAACAGCTCTCTCCACAGAGTCACAGGGCACGTCTGCAGGGCACAAGCCCAAAAGGCGTTTCTACATGGCCATAGTCATTTCCATAGGGCACGAGCCCCTCCAGCTCTCTCCACAGGGCAACGGACCCCTATACAGGGTCACAGGCCTTTCCACAGGGCCTCAACCCCTTCAGCTGTCTCCACAGGACCACAGGCTTTTTCACAGCCCACAACTCCTTCCAGCTCTCACCACAGGGCCACAGCCCCTTCCACAAGGCTAAAGGGCCTATCCATAGGGCCACAGGCCTTTCCACAGTGCCACAAGCCCCTCCAGCTCTCTCCACAAACAATCGTGTTGCATGTTGTTTACTGCAAAGGACTTCATAGGCCCAAATCTTACTCCAGAGCCTTCCACAGGCCTCTCCAGCCCGCTCCACATGGCCTTTTCCTCAGGCCACAACTCCCTCCAGCTCTCTTTACATCGCCACATGCCCCTCTGCGGGGCCACAGACCCCTATACAGGGTCACAGGCCTTTCCACAGGGCCTCAACCCCTTCAGCTCTCTCCACAGGACCACTGGCTCCTTCTGCCGAGCCACAAGCATTTCCACAGGGCCACAATCCCCTCAAACTCTTCTCCACAGGACAACAAGCTAACTTTACAGGGCCATAGCTCCCTTCCTCATAGCCAGCCCTCATGGTGTTTGTGTTATTAAAGAAAAAATAAATTTGAGGGCTGGCTAGAGGCAGCCGTGGACACACGATAGCCAGCCCTCATGGTGTTTGTGTTATTAAAGAAAAAAAAAATTGAGGGCTGGCTAGAGGCAGCCGTGGACACATGATAGCCAGCCCTCATGGTGTTTGTGTTATTAAAGAAAAAAAAAATTGGGGGGCTGGCTAGAGGCAGCCGTGGACACACGATAGCCAGCCCTCATGGTGTTTGTGTTATTAAAGAAAAAATAATAATTTTAGGGCTGGCTAGAGACAGCCGTGGACACATGATAGCCAGCCCTCATGGTGTTTGTGTTATTAAAGAAAATAAATAAATTTGATGGCTGGCTAGAGGCAGCCGTGGACACACTATTTATATATATATATATTATATATATATATATATATATATTTCTGCAGTATCTGTGCATTATGAATCGTGATATGTGTTAAAGGGGCCCACTGAGACTTTCGCCTAGGGCCCACAAAAACCTGGAGCCGGCCCTGCCCATGTGTGGTGATTATTGATTCCAGTACTAATAGGAATAGCAGGGGCACTAACAGCATGAATGGGGTGTTTATTTATTTGTGTTTTGGATATTGTTTCTTCTGGTGTGTGAATATATGGCACTGACCAGTTTAATGCCCTGTATTTGTGTGGTTTTTGCCTTGGATTCTTACATTTTATTATATTGTCTGCTATAGTATATATTTTGTGCTATAGTGCATTACCTCTAATACTGGTGGCGGATTTGCCAGTCAGTATATTAATGTGCAAAATTGATCACCAGGGACAGCCTAAGTGTATATTTGATCTTTACTTGATCTATTACAATCATGTGTTTTTCTGGGATGGATTTTGGAGTAGGTGGGCTTTCCATTAGTGGGTAATTCCACTATATTAACTTTTACTTGCGTTTTCATGAATTGGATTGTGACATTGTTTGTATGTATTTATAAAAAATAAAATTCATTGTAATTTATTGAGGTATTGTCTAGATTGGGTGATCACTGCACAAGAGCATACCCCTTTTCTTCTTGCCAATGTTTATATATATTTGGTATGCTGCATGTTGATCCCATAGTGATTAGATGGTGCCCTCCATAACTTTGAGTTTGTGACATGGACAGATTTTTCACACTTCTACAATTGAGTTCACTCTCAACTTTTCAGACGTCTGCAGACGGAGTCTCTTATCTTTTCTGTACTACAAGATGTTTTGCTGACAATTGGCCAAATACACAAGTCCTTCTGCAGCCTTATCTCAAATGAAATAACATACAAACCTTAGCTTTTTTTTCTCTTTTTTCCAATGCTTCCTCAGGGCTGGCTGGAGACAGCCGTGGGCACACGAGAGCCAGCCCTCATGGTTTTAATGTTATTAAAAAAAAAATAAAAAAATTTGAGGGCTGGCTGGTGACAGCCATGGGCACACGATAGCCAGCCTTCATGGTTGCATTTCTTATAAATAAAAATATAAACCTTTAGGGCTGGCTGGCGAGAGCCGTGTGCACGCGGATAGCCAGCCTTCATGGGGGTGTTATATTTATATCCCACCAAGGACAACATCTGAAACGAGTTTGTATGTTCTCCCCGTGTTTGCATGGGTTTCCCCCGGGTTCTCCGGTTTCCTCCCACACTCCAAAGACACACTGATAGGGAATCTAGATTGTGAGCCCCAATGGGGACAGCGACAATAATGTATGTAAAGCGCTGTGGAATACGTAAGCGCTATATAAAAATAAAAATAAGATGATGATAAAAAATATAAACCTTGAGGGCCGGCTGGAGACAGCCGTGGGCACACGATAGCCAGCCCTCATGCTCTTTACAGAGCCATAGCTCCCCTCCACAGGGCCAAATGCACTTTCCACACGGCCACAATCCCCTCCAGCTCTCTCCACAGAGTCACTGGGCCCGTCTGCTGGGTACAAGCCCCTTCATCAAGGCCAAGGGGCCAGTCTACAGGGCCACTGGCCTTTAAATAGGGCCACAACCCCCTCTGGCTCTCTCAACAGGGCCACAGGCTCCTTCTGCAGGGCAACAGCCCCCTCCACAAGGCCAAAGGCCCTTTGCAAAGGGCTATAGGTCCATTCCACAGGGCCATAGTCATTTCCATAGGGCCATAACCCCCCTCAAGCTCTCTCCACAGAACCACAGGCTCCTTCTACAGGTTTACAGGCATTTACACAGGGCCACAACCGCCTTCACCTCTCTCCACAGGGCCCTTTCACTGTGTCAAAGGCCTTTCCATAAGGCCACAACCCCCTCTGTCTCTCTTAAAAAGGACAGAGGCTCCCTTTACAAGGCAACAGCCCCCTCCAAAAGGCCAAAGGCCTTTTTCAAAGGGTCATAGGTCCCCTCCGCAGGGCCATAGGCATTTCCCCAAGGCAATAACTCCCTCCAGCTCTCTCCAGAGGACCACAGGCTCCTTCTACAAGGCTACAACCCCTTTCAGCTCTTTCATCAGGGCCACAGCCTCCTCCACCCCCCTTTAATCAGTTAAAAGGGCTCATTTGCGTGACCACAACACCTTCAGCTCTCTCCACAGGACCACAGGCTCCTACCGGGCCACAGGCCTTTCCACAGTGCCATAAGCCCCTCCAGCTCTCTCCACAGGCAATCATGGTGCATGTTGTTTACTGCAAAGGACTTCATAGGCCCAAATCTTACTCCAGAGCCTTCCACAGGCACCTCCAGCCCGCTCCACATGGCCTTTTCCGCAAGCCACAACTCCCTCCAGCTCTCTTTACATCGCCACATGCCCCTCTGCGGGGCCACAGACCCCTATACAGGGTCACAGGCCTTTCCACAGGGCCTCAACCCCTTCAGCTGTCTCCACAGGACCACAGGCTTTTCCACAGCCCACAACTCCTTTCAGCTCTCACCACAGCACCACAGCCCCTTCCACAGGGCTAAAGTTCCTATCCATAGGGCCACAGACCTTTCCACAGGGCCACAACACCCTCCAGCTCTCTCCACATGACAAGAAGCTCTCTTTACAGGGCCATAGCTCACCTCCACAGGGCCAAATGCACTTTCCACACGGCCACAACTCCCAACAGCTCTCTCCACATAGTCACTGGGCCCGTCTGCAGGGCACAAGCGCCCTCTTCAAGGCCAAAAGGCCTTTCTACATGGCCATAGTCATTTCCATAGGGCACGAGCCCCTCCAGATCTCTCCACAGGGCAACGGACCCCTATACAGGGTCACAGTCCTTTCCACAGGGCCACAACACCTTCAGCTCTCTCCACAGGACCACAGGCTCCTACTGGGCCACAGGCCTTTCCACAGTGCCACAAGCCCCTCCAGCTCTCTCCACAGGCAATCATGTTGCATGTTGTTTACCGAAAAAAGGACTTCATAGGCTCAAATCTTACTCCAGAGCCTTCCACAGGCCTCTCCAGCCCGCTCCACATGGCCTTTTCCTCGGGCCACAACTCCCTCCAGCTCTCTTTACATCGCCACATACCCCTCTGCGGGGCCACAGACTCCTATACAGGGTCACAGGCCTTTCCACAGGGCCTCAACCCCTTCAGCTGTCTCCACAGGACCACAGGCTTTTCCACAGCCCACAACTCCTTCCAGCTCTCACCACAGGGCCACAGCCCTTTCCACAAGGCTAAAGGGCCTATCCATAGGGCCACAGACCTTTCCACAGGGCCATAACACCCTCCAGCTCTCTCCACAGGACAAGAAGCTCTCTTTACAGGGCCATAGCTCACCTCCACAGGGCCAAATGCACTTTCCACACGGCCACAACTCCCAACAGCTCTCTCCACAGAGTCACAGGGCACGTCTGCAGGGCACAAGCCCCCTCTTCAAGGCCAAAAGGCCTTTCTACATGGCCATAGTCATTTCCATAGGGCACGAGCCCCTCCAGCTCTCTCCACAGAGCAACGGACCCCTATACAGGATCACAGGACTTTCCACAGGGCCACAACACCTTCAGCTCTCTCCACAGGACCACAGGCTCCTACTGGGCCACAGGCCTTTCCACAGTGCCACAAGCCCCTCCAGCTCTCTCCACAGGCAATCATGTTGCATGTTGTTTACTGCAAAGGACTTCATAGGCTCAAATCTTACTCCAGAGCCTTCCACAGGCCTCTCCAGCCCGCTCCACATGGCCTTTTCCTCAGGCCACAACTCCCTCCAGCTCTCTTTACATCGCCACATGCCCCTCTGCGGGGCCACAGACCCCTATACAGGGTCACAGGCCTTTCCACAGGGCCTCAACCCCTTCAGCTGTCTCCACAGGACCACAGGCTTTTCCACAGCCCACAACTCCTTCCAGCTCTCACCACAGGGCCACAGCCCTTTCCACAAGGCTAAAGGGCCTATCCATAGGGCCACATACCTTTCCACAGGGCCACAACACCCTCCAGCTCTCTCCACAGGACAAGAAGCTCTCTTTACAGGGCCATAGCTCACCTCCACAGGGCCAAATGCACTTTCCACACGGCCACAACTCCCAACAGCTCTCTCCACAGAGTCACAGGGCCCGTCTGCAGGGCACAAGCCCCCTCTTCAAGGCCAAAAGGCCTTTCTACATGGCCATAGTCATTTCCATAGGGCACGAGCCCCTCCAACTCTCTCCACAGGGCAACAGACCCCTATACAGGATCACAGGCCTTTCCACAGGGCCACAACACCTTCAGCTCTCTCCACAGGACCACAGGCTCCTACTGGGCCACAGGCCTTTCCACAGTGCCACAAGCCCCTCCAGCTCTCTCCACAGGCAATCATGTTGCATGTTGTTAACTGCAAAGGACTTCATAGGCTCAAATCTTACTCCAGAGCCTTCCACAGGCCTCTCCAGCCCGCTCCACATGGCCTTTTCCTCAGGCCACAACTCCCTCCAGCTCTCTTTACATCGCCACATGCCCCTCTGCGGGGCCACAGACCCCTACAGGGTCACAGGCCTTTCCACAGGGCCTCAACCCCTTCAGCTGTCTCCACAGGACCACAGGCTTTTCCACAGCCCACAACTCCTTCCACCTCTCACCACAGGGCCACAGCCCTTTCCACAAGGCTAAAGGGCCTATCCATAGGGCCACATACCTTTCCACAGGGCCACAACACCCTCCAGCTCTCTCCACAGGACAAGAAGCTCTCTTTACAGGGCCATAGCTCACCTCCACAGGGCCAAATGCACTTTCCACACGGCCACAACTCCCAACAGCTCTCTCCACAGAGTCACAGGGCCCGTCTGCAGGGCACAAGCCCCCTCTTCAAGGCCAAAAGGCCTTTCTACATGGCCATAGTCATTTCCATAGGGCACGAGCCCCTCCAACTCTCTCCACAGGGCAACAGACCCCTATACAGGATCACAGGCCTTTCCACAGGGCCACAACACCTTCAGCTCTCTCCACAGGACCACAGGCTCCTACTGGGCCACAGGCCTTTCCACAGTGCCACAAGCCCCTCCAGCTCTCACCACAGGCAATCATGTTGCATGTTGTTTACTGCAAAGGACTTCATAGGCTCAAATCTTACTCCAGAGCCTTCCACAGGCCTCTCCAGCCCGCTCCACATGGCCTTTTCCTCAGGCCACAACTCCCTCCAGCTCTCTTTACATCGCCACATGCCCCTCTTCGGGGCCACAGACCTCTATACAGGATCACAGGCCTTTCCACAGGGCCTCAACCCCTTCAGCTGTCTCCACAGGACCACAGGCTTTTCCACAGCCCACAACCCCATCCAGCTCTCACCACAGGGCCACAGCCCTTTCCACAAGGCTAAAGGGCCTATCCATAGGGCCACAGACGTTTCCACAGGGCCACAACACCCTCCAGCTCTCTCCACAGGACAAGAAGCTCTCTTTACAGGGCCATAGCTCACCTCCACAGGGCCAAATGCACTTTCCACACGGCCACAACTCCCAACAGCTCTCTCCACAGAGTCACAGGGCCCGTCTGCAGGGCACAAGCCCCCTCTTCAAGGCCAAAAGGCCTTTCTACATGGCCATAGTCATTTACATAGGGCACGAGCCCCTCCAGCTCTCTCCACAGAGCAACGGACCCCTATACAGGATCACAGGCCTTTCCACAGGGCCACAACACCTTCAGCTCTCTCCACAGGACCACAGGCTCCTACTGGGCCACAGGCCTTTCCACAGTGCCACAAGCCCCTCCAGCTCTCTCCACAGGCAATCATGTTGCATGTTGTTAACTGCAAAGGACTTCATAGGCTCAAATCTTACTCCAGAGCCTTCCACAGGCCTCTCCAGCCCGCTCCACATGGCCTTTTCCTCAGGCCACAACTCCCTCCAGCTCTCTTTACATCGCCACATGCCCCTCTGTGGGGCCACAGACCCCTATACAGGGTCACAGGCCTTTCCACAGGGCCTCAACCCCTTCAGCTGTCTCCACAGGACCACAGGCTTTTCTACAGCCCACAACTCCTTCCACCTCTCACCACAGGGCCACAGCCCCTTCCACAAGGCTAAAGGGCCTATCCATAGGGCCACATACCTTTCCACAGGGCCACAACACCCTCCAGCTCTCTCCACATGACAAGAAGCTCTCTTTACAGGGCCATAGCTCACCTCCACAGGGCCAAATGCACTTTCCACACGGCCACAACTCCCAACAGCCCTCTCCACAGAGTCACAGGGCCCGTCTGCAGGGCACAAGCCCCCTCTTCAAAGCCAAAAGGCCTTTCTGCATGGCCATAGTCATTTCCATAGGGCACGAGCCCCTCCAGCTCTCTCCACAGGGCAACGGACCCCTATACAGGATCACAGGCCTTTCCACAGGGCCACAACACCTTCAGCTCTCTCCACAGGACCACAGGCTCCTACTGGGCCACAGGCCTTTCCACAGTGCCACAAGCCCCTCCAGCTCTCACCACAGGCAATCATGTTGCATGTTGTTTACTGCAAAGGACTTCATAGGCTCAAATCTTACTCCAGAGCCTTCCACAGGCCTCTCCAGCCCGCTCCACATGGCCTTTTCCTCAGGCCACAACTCCCTCCAGCTCTCTTTACATCGCCACATGCCCCTCTTCGGGGCCACAGACCTCTATACAGGATCACAGGCCTTTCCACAGGGCCTCAACCCCTTCAGCTGTCTCCACAGGACCACAGGCTTTTCCACAGCCCACAACCCCATCCAGCTCTCACCACAGGGCCACAGCCCTTTCCACAAGGCTAAAGGGCCTATCCATAGGGCCACAGACGTTTCCACAGGGCCACAACACCCTCCAGCTCTCTCCACAGGACAAGAAGCTCTCTTTACAGGGCCATAGCTCACCTCCACAGGGCCAAATGCACTTTCCACACGGCCACAACTCCCAACAGCTCTCTCCACAGAGTCACAGGGCCCGTCTGCAGGGCACAAGCCCCCTCTTCAAGGCCAAAAGGCCTTTCTACATGGCCATAGTCATTTACATAGGGCACGAGCCCCTCCAGCTCTCTCCACAGAGCAACGGACCCCTATACAGGATCACAGGCCTTTCCACAGGGACACAACACCTTCAGCTCTCTCCACAGGACCACAGGCTCCTACTGGGCCACAGGCCTTTCCACAGTGCCACAAGCCCCTCCAGCTCTCTCCACAGGCAATCATGTTGCATGTTGTTAACTGCAAAGGACTTCATAGGCTCAAATCTTACTCCAGAGCCTTCCACAGGCCTCTC
Source organism: Phyllobates terribilis (assembly GCF_046119375.1). Taxonomy (NCBI): domain Eukaryota; kingdom Metazoa; phylum Chordata; class Amphibia; order Anura; family Dendrobatidae; genus Phyllobates; species Phyllobates terribilis. Next base: position 59,053 of record NW_027364465.1, on the reverse strand, counting down.
CAGCCCGCTCCACATGGCCTTTTCCTCAGGCCACAACTCCCTCCAGCTCTCTTTACATCGCCACATGCCCCTCTGCGGGGCCACAGACCCCTATACAGGGTCACAGGCCTTTCCACAGGGCCTCAACCCCTTCAGCTGTCTCCACAGGACCACAGGCTTTTCTACAGCCCACAACTCCTTCCACCTCTCACCACAGGGCCACAGCCCCTTCCACAAGGCTAAAGGGCCTATCAATAGGGCCACATACCTTTCCACAGGGCCACAACACCCTCCAGCTCTCTCCACAGGACAAGAAGCTCTCTTTACAGGGCCATAGCTCACCTCCACAGGGCCAAATGCACTTTCCACACGGCCACAACTCCCAACAGCCCTCTCCACAGAGTCACAGGGCCCGTCTGCAGGGCACAAGCCCCCTCTTCAAAGCCAAAAGGCCTTTCTGCATGGCCATAGTCATTTCCATAGGGCACGAGCCCCTCCAGCTCTCTCCACAGGGCAACGGACCGCTATACAGGGTCACAGGCCTTTCCACAGGGCCACAACACCTTCAGCTCTCTCCACAGGACCACAGGCTCCTACCCGGCCACAGGCTTTTACACAGTGCTACAAGTCCCTCTAGCTCTCTCCACAGGCAATCATGTTGCATGGTGTTTACCGAAAAAAGGACTTCATAGGCCCAAATCTTACTTCAGACCCTTCCACAGGCCCCTCCAGCCCGCTCCACATGGCCTTTTCCGCAGGCCACAACTCCCTCCAGCTCCCTTTACATCGCCACATGCCCCTCTGCGGGGCCACAGACCCCTATACAGGGTCACAGGCCTTTCCATAGGGCCTCAACCCCTTCAGCTCTCTCCACAGGACCACTGGCTCCTTCTGCCGGGCCACAAGCATTTCCACAGGGCCACAATCCCCTCCAACTCTTCTCCACAGGACAACAAGCTCTCTTTACAGAGCCATAGCTCCCCTCCACAGGGCCAAATGCACTTTCTGCACGGCCACAGCCCCCTTTAGCTCTCTCCACAGAGACACAGGGCCCGTCTGCAGGACACAAGCCCCCTCTTCAAGGCCAAAGGGCCTTTCTACATGGCCATAGTCATTTCCATAGGGCACAAGCCCCTCCAGCTCTCTCCACAGGGCAATGGACCCCTATACAGGGTCACAGGCCTTTCCACAGGGCCACAACACCTTCAGCTCTCTCTACAGGACCACAGGCTACTACCGGGCCACAGGTCTTTCCACAGTGCCACAAGCCCCTCCAGCTCTCTCCACAGGCAATCATGTTGCACTTTTGCAACAGGAGTCAATTTTTGTTGCAGTTCGGCAACATTGGAGTCAACCCTGTTGCAAATCGGACACGAAGCTTGAAAATTTAGATGTTTACTGCAAAGGACTTCATAGGCCCCCATCTTACTCCAGAGCCTTCCACAGGCCCCTCCAGCACGCTCCACATGGCCTTTTCCACAGGCCACAACTCCATCCAGCTCTCTTTACATCGCCACATGCCCCTCTGCGGGGCAACAGACCCCTATACAGGGTCACAGGCCTTTCCACAGGGCCTCAACCTCTTCAGCTCTCTCCACAGGACCACTGGCTCCTTCTGCCGGGCCACAAGCATTTCCACAGGGCCACAATACCCTCAAACTCTTCTCCACATGACAACAAGCTAACTTTACAGGGACATAGCTCCCTTCCTCATAGCCAGCCATCATGGTGTTTGTGTTATTAAAGAAAAAAAAAATTGGGGGGCTGGCTAGAGGCAGCCGTGGACACACGATAGCCAGCCCTCATGGTGTTTGTGTTATTAAAGAAAAAAAAAATTGGGGGGCTGGCTAGAGGCAGCCGTGGACACACGATAGCCAGCCCTCATGGTGTTTGTGTTATTAAAGAAAAAAAAAATTGGGGGGCTGGCTAGAGGCAGCCGTGGACACACGATAGCCAGCCCTCATGGTGTTTGTGTTATTAAAGAAAAAAAAAATTGGGGGGCTGGCTAGAGGCAGCCGTGGACACACGATAGCCAGCCCTCATGGTGTTTGTGTTATTAAAGAAAAAAAAAATTGGGGGGCTGGCTAGAGGCAGCCGTGGACACACGATAGCCAGCCCTCATGGTGTTTGTGTTATTAAAGAAAAAAAAAATTGGGGGGCTGGCTAGAGGCAGCCGTGAACACACGATAGCCAGCCCTCATGGTGTTTGTGTTATTAAAGAAAAAAAAAATTGGGAGGCTTGCTAGAGGCAGCCGTGGACACACGATAGCCAGCCCTCATGGTGTTTGTGTTATTAAAGAAAAAAAAAATTGGGGGGCTGGCTAGAGGCAGCCGTGGACACACGATAGCCAGCCCTCATGGTGTTTGTGTTTTTAAAGAAAAAAAAAATTGGGGGGCTGGCTAGAGGCAGCCGTGGACACACGATAGCCAGCCCTCATGGTGTTTGTGTTATTAAAGAAAAAAAAAATTGGGGGGCTGGCTAGAGGCAGCCGTGAACACACGATAGCCAGCCCTCATGGTGTTTGTGTTATTAAAGAAAAAAAAAATTGGGGGGCTGGCTAGAGGCAGCCGTGGACACACGATAGCCAGCCCTCATGGTGTTTGTGTTATTAAAGAAAAAAAAAATTGGGGGGCTGGCTAGAGGCAGCCGTGGACACACGATAGCCAGCCCTCATGGTGTTTGTGTTATTAAAGAAAAAAAAAATTGGGGGGCTGGCTAGAGGCAGCCGTGGACACACGATAGCCAGCCCTCATGGTGTTTGTGTTATTAAAGAAAAAAAAAATTGGGGGGCTGGCTAGAGGCAGCCGTGAACACACGATAGCCAGCCCTCATGGTGTTTGTGTTATTAAAGAAAAAAAAAATTGGGAGGCTGGCTAGAGGCAGCCGTGGACACACGATAGCCAGCCCTCATGGTGTTTGTGTTATTAAAGAAAAAAAAAATTGGGGGGCTGGCTAGAGGCAGCCGTGGACACACGATAGCCAGCCCTCATGGTGTTTGTGTTATTAAAGAAAAAAAAAATTGGGGGGGCTGGCTAGAGGCAGCCGTGAGCACACGATAGCCAGCCCTCATGGTGTTTGTGTTATTAAAGAAAAAAAAAATTGGGAGGCTGGCTAGAGGCAGCCGTGAACACACGATAGCCAGCCCTCATGGTGTTTGTGTTTTTAAAGAAAAAAAAAATTGGGGGGCTGGCTAGAGGCAGCCGTGGACACACGATAGCCAGCCCTCATGGTGTTTGTGTTATTAAAGAAAAAAAAATTGGGGGGCTGGCTAGTGGCAGCCGTGAACACACGATAGCCAGCCCTCATGGTGTTTGTGTTATTAAAGAAAAAAAAAATTGGGGGGCTGGCTAGAGGCAGCCGTGGACACACGATAGCCAGCCCTCATGGTGTTTGTGTTATTAAAGAAAAAAAAAATTGGGGGGCTGGCTAGAGGCAGCCGTGGACACACGATAGCCAGCCCTCATGGTGTTTGTGTTATTAAAGAAAAAAAAAATTGGGGGGCTGGCTAGAGGCAGCCATGGACACACGATAGCCAGCCCTCATGGTGTTTGTGTTATTAAAGAAAAAAAAAATTGGGGGGCTGGCTAGAGGCAGCCGTGAACACACGATAGCCAGCCCTCATGGTGTTTGTGTTATTAAAGAAAAAAAAATTGGGAGGCTGGCTAGAGGCAGCCGTGGACACACGATAGCCAGCCCTCATGGTGTTTGTGTTATTAAAGAAAAAAAAAATTGGGGGGCTGGCTAGAGGCAGCCGTGGACACACGATAGCCAGCCCTCATGGTGTTTGTGTTATTAAAGAAAAAAAAAATTGGGGGGGCTGGCTAGAGGCAGCCGTGAGCACACGATAGCCAGCCCTCATGGTGTTTGTGTTATTAAAGAAAAAAAAAATTGGGAGGCTGGCTAGAGGCAGCCGTGAACACACGATAGCCAGCCCTCATGGTGTTTGTGTTTTTAAAGAAAAAAAAAATTGGGGGGCTGGCTAGAGGCAGCCGTGGACACACGATAGCCAGCCCTCATGGTGTTTGTGTTATTAAAGAAAAAAAAAATTGGGGGGCTGGCTAGAGGCACCCGTGAACACACGATAGCCAGCCCTCATGGTGTTTGTGTTATTAAAGAAAAAAAAAATTGGGGGGCTGGCTAGAGGCAGCCGTGGACACACGATAGCCAGCCCTCATGGTGTTTGTGTTATTAAAGAAAAAAAAAATTGGGGGGCTGGCTAGAGGCAGCCGTGAACACACGATAGCCAGCCCTCATGGTGTTTGTGTTTTTAAAGAAAAAAAAAATTGGGGGGCTGGCTAGAGGCAGCCGTGGACACACGATAGCCAGCCCTCATGGTGTTTGTGTTATTAAAGAAAAAAAAAATTGGGGGGCTGGCTAGAGGCACCCGTGAACACACGATAGCCAGCCCTCATGGTGTTTGTGTTATTAAAGAAAAAAAAAATTGGGGGGCTGGCTAGAGGCAGCCGTGGACACACGATAGCCAGCCCTCATGGTGTTTGTGTTATTAAAGAAAAAAAAAAAATTGGGGGGCTGGCTAGAGGCAGCCGTGGACACATGATAGCCAGCCCTCATGGTGTTTGTGTTATTAAAGAAAAAAAAAATTGGGGGGCCGGCTAGAGGCAGCCGTGGACACACGATAGCCAGCCCTCATGGTGTTTGTGTCATTAAAGAAAAAAAAAATTGGGGGGCTGGCTAGAGGCAGCCGTGGACACATGATAGCCAGCCCTCATGGTGTTTGTGTTATTAAAGAAAAAAAAATTGGGGGGCTGGCTAGAGGCAGCCGTGAACACATGATAGCCAGCTCTCATGGTGTTTGTGTTATTAAAGAAAAAAAAAATTGGGGGGCTGGCTAGAGGCAGCCGTGAACACACGATAGCCAGCCCTCATGGTGTTTGTGTTATTAAAGAAAAAAAAAATTGGGGGGCTGGCTAGAGGCAGCCGTGGACACATGATAGCCAGCCCTCATGGTGTTTGTGTTATTAAAGAAAAAAAAAATTGGGGGGCTGGCTAGAGGCAGCCGTGAACACACGATAGCCAGCCCTCATGGTGTTTGTGTTATAAAAGAAAAAAAAAATTGGGGGGCTGGCTAGAGGCAGCCGTGGACACATGATAGCCAGCCCTCATGGTGTTTGTGTTATTAAAGAAAAAAAAATTGAGGGGCTGGCTAGAGGCAGCCGTGAACACACGATAGCCAGCCCTCATGGTGTTTGTGTTATTAAAGAAAAAAAAATTGGGGGGCTGGCTAGAGGCAGCCGTGGACACATGATAGTCAGCCCTCATGGTGTTTGTGTTATTAAAGAAAAAAAAAATTGGGGGTTGGCTAGAGGCAGCCGTGAACACACGATAGCCAGCCCTCATGGTGTTTGTGTTATTAAAGAAAAAAAAAATTGGGGGGCTGGCTAGAGGCAGCCGTGGACACATGATAGCCAGCCCTCATGGTGTTTGTGTTATTAAAGAAAAAAAAAATTGGGGGGCTGGCTAGAGGCAGCCGTGGACACACGATAGCCAGCCCTCATGGTGTTTGTGTTATTAAAGAAAAAAAAAATTGGGGGGCAGGCTAGAGGCAGCCGTGGACACATGATAGCCAGCCCTCATGGTGTTTGTGTTATTAAAGAAAAAAAAATTGGGGGGCTGGCTAGAGGCAGCCGTGAACACATGATAGCCAGCCCTCATGGTGTTTGTGTTATTAAAGAAAAAAAAAATTGGGGGGCTGGCTAGAGGCAGCCGTGGACACATGATAGTCAGCCCTCATGGTGTTTGTGTTATTAAAGAAAAAAAAAATTGGGGGGCTGGCTAGAGGCAGCCGTGGACACACGATAGCCAGCCCTCATGGTGTTTGTGTTATTAAAGAAAAAAAAAAATTGGGGGGCTGGCTAGGGGCAGCCGTGGACACACGATAGCCAGCCCTCATGGTGTTTGTGTTATTAAAGAAAAAAAAAAAATTGGGGGGCTGGCTAGAGGCAGCCGTGGACACATGATAGCCAGCCCTCATGGTGTTTGTGTTATTAAAGAAAAAAAAAATTGGGGGGCCGGCTAGAGGCAGCCGTGGACACACGATAGCCAGCCCTCATGGTGTTTGTGTTATTAAAGAAAAAAAAAAAATTGGGGGGCTGGCTAGAGGCAGCCGTGGACACATGATAGCCAGCCCTCATGGTGTTTGTGTTATTAAAGAAAAAAAAATTGGGGGGCTGGCTAGAGGCAGCCGTGAACACACGATAGCCAGCCCTCATGGTGTTTGTGTTATTAAAGAAAAAAAAATTGGGGGGCTGGCTAGAGGCAGCCATGAACACATGATAGCCAGCCCTCATGGTGTTTGTGTTATTAAAGAAAAAAAAAATTGGGGGGCCGGCTAGAGGCAGCCGTGGACACACGATAGCCAGCCCTCATGGTGTTTGTGTTATTAAAGAAAAAAAAAAATTGGGGGTGCTGGCTAGAGGCAGCCGTGGACACATGATAGCCAGCCCTCATGGTGTTTGTGTTATTAAAGAAAAAAAATTGGGGGGCTGGCTAGAGGCAGCCGTGAACACACGATAGCCAGCCCTCATGGTGTTTGTGTTATTAAAGAAAAAAAAAATTGGGGGGCTGGCTAGAGGCAGCCGTGGACACATGATAGCCAGCCCTCATGGTGTTTGTGTTATTAAAGAAAAAAAAAATTGGGGGGCTGGCTAGAGGCAGCCGTGGACACACGATAGCCAGCCCTCATGGTGTTTGTGTTATTAAAGAAAAAAAAAAATTGGGGGGCTGGCTAGAGGCAGCCGTGGACACATGATAGCCAGCCCTCATGGTGTTTGTGTTATTAAAGAAAAAAAAATTGGGGGGCTGGCTAGAGGCAGCCGTGAACACACGATAGCCAGCCCTCATGGTGTTTGTGTTATTAAAGAAAAAAAAAATTGGGGGGCTGGCTAGAGGCAGCCGTGGACACATGATAGCCAGCCCTCATGGTGTTTGTGTTATTAAAGAAAAAAAAAATTGGGGGGCTGGCTAGAGGCAGCCGTGGACACACGATAGCCAGCCCTCATGGTGTTTGTGTTTTTAAAGAAAAAAAAAATTGGGGGGCTGGCTAGAGGCAGCCGTGGACACACGATAGCCAGCCCTCATGGTGTTTGTGTTATTAAAGAAAAAAAAAATTGGGGGGCTGGCTAGAGACACCCGTGAACACACGATAGCCAGCCCTCATGGTGTTTGTGTTATTAAAGAAAAAAAAAATTGGGGGGCTGGCTAGAGGCAGCCGTGGACACACGATAGCCAGCCCTCATGGTGTTTGTGTTATTAAAGAAAAAAAAAATTGGGGGGCTGGCTAGAGGCAGCCGTGAACACACGATAGCCAGCCCTCATGGTGTTTGTGTTTTTAAAGAAAAAAAAAATTGGGGGGCTGGCTAGAGGCAGCCGTGGACACACGATAGCCAGCCCTCATGGTGTTTGTGTTATTAAAGAAAAAAAAAATTGGGGGGCTGGCTAGAGGCACCCGTGAACACACGATAGCCAGCCCTCATGGTGTTTGTGTTATTAAAGAAAAAAAACATTGGGGGGCTGGCTAGAGGCAGCCGTGGACACACGATAGCCAGCCCTCATGGTGTTTGTGTTATTAAAGAAAAAAAAAAAATTGGGGGGCTGGCTAGAGGCAGCCGTGGACACATGATAGCCAGCCCTCATGGTGTTTGTGTTATTAAAGAAAAAAAAAATTGGGGGGCCGGCTAGAGGCAGCCGTGGACACACGATAGCCAGCCCTCATGGTGTTTGTGTCATTGAAGAAAAAAAAAATTGGGGGGCTGGCTAGAGGCAGCCGTGGACACATGATAGCCAGCCCTCATGGTGTTTGTGTTATTAAAGAAAAAAAAATTGGGGGGCTGGCTAGAGGCAGCCGTGAACACACGATAGCCAGCCCTCATGGTGTTTGTGTTATTAAAGAAAAAAAAAATTGGGGGGCTGGCTAGAGGCAGCCGTGAGCACACGATAGCCAGCCCTCATGGTGTTTGTGTTATTAAAGAAAAAAAAAATTGGGGGGCTGGCTAGAGGCAGCCGTGGACACATGATAGCCAGCCCTCATGGTGTTTGTGTTATTAAAGAAAAAAAAAATTGGGGGGCTGGCTAGAGGCAGCCGTGAACACACGATAGCCAGCCCTCATGGTGTTTGTGTTATTAAAGAAAAAAAAATTGGGGGGCTGGCTAGAGGCAGCCGTGGACACATGATAGCCAGCTCTCATGGTGTTTGTGTTATTAAAGAAAAAAAAATTGAGGGGCTGGCTAGAGGCAGCCGTGAACACACGATAGCCAGCCCTCATGGTGTTTGTGTTATTAAAGAAAAAAAAATTGGGGGGCTGGCTAGAGGCAGCCGTGGACACATGATAGCCAGCCCTCATGGTGTTTGTGTTATTAAAGAAAAAAAAAATTGGGGGGCTGGCTAGAGGCAGCCGTGGACACATGATAGCCAGCCCTCATGGTGTTTGTGTTATTAAAGAAAAAAAAATTGGGGGGCTGGCTAGAGGCAGCCGTGAACACATGATAGCCAGCCCTCATGGTGTTTGTGTTATTAAAGAAAAAAAAAATTGGGGGGCTGGCTAGAGGCAGCCGTGGACACATGATAGTCAGCCCTCATGGTGTTTGTGTTATTAAAGAAAAAAAAAATTGGGGGGCTGGCTAGAGGCAGCCGTGGGCACACGATAGCCAGCCCTCATGGTGTTTGTGTTATTAAAGAAAAAAAAAATTGGGGGGCTGGCTAGGGGCAGCCGTGGACACACGATAGCCAGCCCTCATGGTGTTTGTGTTATTAAAGAAAAAAAAAATTGGGGGGCTGGCTAGAGGCAGCCGTGGACACATGATAGCCAGCCCTCATGGTGTTTGTGTTATTAAAGAAAAAAAAAATTGGGGGGCCGGCTAGAGGCAGCCGTGGACACACGATAGCCAGCCCTCATGGTGTTTGTGTTATTAAAGAAAAAAAAAAATTGGGGGGCTGGCTAGAGGCAGCCGTGGACACATGATAGCCAGCCCTCATGGTGTTTGTGTTATTAAAGAAAAAAAAATTGGGGGGCTGGCTAGAGGCAGCCGTGAACACACGATAGCCAGCCCTCATGGTGTTTGTGTTATTAAAGAAAAAAAAAATTGGGGGGCTGGCTAGAGGCAGCCGTGGACACATGATAGCCAGCCCTCATGGTGTTTGTGTTATTAAAGAAAAAAAAAATTGGGGGGCCGGCTAGAGGCAGCCGTGGGCACACGATAGCCAGCCCTCATGGTGTTTGTGTTATTAAAGAAAAAAAAAATTGGGGGTGCTGGCTAGAGGCAGCCGTGGACACATGATAGCCAGCCCTCATGGTGTTTGTGTTATTAAAGAAAAAAAAATTGGGGGGCTGGCTAGAGGCAGCCGTGAACACACGATAGCCAGCCCTCATGGTGTTTGTGTTATTAAAGAAAAAAAAAATTGGGGGGCTGGCTAGAGGCAGCCGTGGACACACGATAGCCAGCCCTCATGGTGTTTGTGTTATTAAAGAAAAAAAAATTGAGGGGCTGGCTAGAGGCAGCCGTGAACACACGATAGCTAGCCCTCATGGTGTTTGTGTTATTAAAGAAAAACAAAATTGGGGGGCTGGCTAGAGGCAGCCGTGGACACATGATAGTCAGCCCTCATGGTGTTTGTGTTATTAAAGAAAAAAAAAATTGGGGGTTGGCTAGAGGCAGCCGTGAACACACGATAGCCAGCCCTCATGGTGTTTGTGTTATTAAAGAAAAAAAAAATTGGGGGGCTGGCTAGAGGCAGCCGTGGACACATGATAGCCAGCCCTCATGGTGTTTGTGTTATTAAAGAAAAAAAAAATTGGGGGGCTGGCTAGAGGCAGCCGTGGACACACGATAGCCAGCCCTCATGGTGTTTGTGTTATTAAAGAAAAAAAAAATTGGGGGGCTGGCTAGAGGCAGCCGTGGACACATGATAGCCAGCCCTCATGGTGTTTGTGTTATTAAAGAAAAAAAAATTGGGGGGCTGGCTAGAGGCAGCCGTGAACACATGATAGCCAGCCCTCATGGTGTTTGTGTTATTAAAGAAAAAAAAAATTGGGGGGCTGGCTAGAGGCAGCCGTGGACACATGATAGTCAGCCCTCATGGTGTTTGTGTTATTAAAGAAAAAAAAAAATGGGGGGCTGGCTAGAGGCAGCCGTGGACACACGATAGCCAGCCCTCATGGTGTTTGTGTTATTAAAGAAAAAAAAAAATTGGGGGGCTGGCTAGGGGCAGCCGTGGACACACGATAGCCAGCCCTCATGGTGTTTGTGTTATTAAAGAAAAAAAAAAAATTGGGGGGCTGGCTAGAGGCAGCCGTGGACACATGATAGCCAGCCCTCATGGTGTTTGTGTTATTAAAGAAAAAAAAAATTGGGGGGCCGGCTAGAGGCAGCCGTGGACACACGATAGCCAGCCCTCATGGTGTTTGTGTTATTAAAGAAAAAAAAAAAATTGGGGGGCTGGCTAGAGGCAGCCGTGGACACATGATAGCCAGCCCTCATGGTGTTTGTGTTATTAAAGAAAAAAAAATTGGGGGGCTGGCTAGAGGCAGCCGTGAACACACGATAGCCAGCCCTCATGGTGTTTGTGTTATTAAAGAAAAAAAAAATTGGGGGGCTGGCTAGAGGCAGCCATGGACACATGATAGCCAGCCCTCATGGTGTTTGTGTTATTAAAGAAAAAAAAAATTGGGGGGCCGGCTAGAGGCAGCCGTGGACACACGATAGCCAGCCCTCATGGTGTTTGTGTTATTAAAGAAAAAAAAAAATTGGGGGTGCTGGCTAGAGGCAGCCGTGGACACATGATAGCCAGCCCTCATGGTGTTTGTGTTATTAAAGAAAAAAAATTGGGGGGCTGGCTAGAGGCAGCCGTGAACACACGATAGCCAGCCCTCATGGTGTTTGTGTTATTAAAGAAAAAAAAAATTGGGGGGCTGGCTAGAGGCAGCCGTGGACACATGATAGCCAGCCCTCATGGTGTTTGTGTTATTAAAGAAAAAAAAAATTGGGGGGCTGGCTAGAGGCAGCCGTGGACACACGATAGCCAGCCCTCATGGTGTTTGTGTTATTAAAGAAAAAAAAAAATTGGGGGGCTGGCTAGAGGCAGCCGTGGACACATGATAGCCAGCCCTCATGGTGTTTGTGTTATTAAAGAAAAAAAAATTGGGGGGCTGGCTAGAGGCAGCCGTGAACACACGATAGCCAGCCCTCATGGTGTTTGTGTTATTAAAGAAAAAAAAAATTGGGGGGCTGGCTAGAGGCAGCCGTGGACACATGATAGCCAGCCCTCATGGTGTTTGTGTTATTAAAGAAAAAAAAAATTGGGGGGCTGGCTAGAGGCAGCCGTGGACACACGATAGCCAGCCCTCATGGTGTTTGTGTTTTTAAAGAAAAAAAAAATTGGGGGGCTGGCTAGAGGCAGCCGTGGACACACGATAGCCAGCCCTCATGGTGTTTGTGTTATTAAAGAAAAAAAAAATTGGGGGGCTGGCTAGAGGCACCCGTGAACACACGATAGCCAGCCCTCATGGTGTTTGTGTTATTAAAGAAAAAAAAAATTGGGGGGCTGGCTAGAGGCAGCCGTGGACACACGATAGCCAGCCCTCATGGTGTTTGTGTTATTAAAGAAAAAAAAAATTGGGGGGCTGGCTAGAGGCAGCCGTGAACACACGATAGCCAGCCCTCATGGTGTTTGTGTTTTTAAAGAAAAAAAAAATTGGGGGGCTGGCTAGAGGCAGCCGTGGACACACGATAGCCAGCCCTCATGGTGTTTGTGTTATTAAAGAAAAAAAAAATTGGGGGGCTGGCTAGAGGCACCCGTGAACACACGATAGCCAGCCCTCATGGTGTTTGTGTTATTAAAGAAAAAAAAAATTGGGGGGCTGGCTAGAGGCAGCCGTGGACACACGATAGCCAGCCCTCATGGTGTTTGTGTTATTAAAGAAAAAAAAAAAATTGGGGGGCTGGCTAGAGGCAGCCGTGGACACATGATAGCCAGCCCTCATGGTGTTTGTGTTATTAAAGAAAAAAAAATTGGGGGGCTGGCTAGAGGCAGCCGTGAACACACGATAGCCAGCCCTCATGGTGTTTGTGTTATTAAAGAAAAAAAAAATTGGGGGGCTGGCTAGAGGCAGCCGTGGACACATGATAGCCAGCCCTCATGGTGTTTGTGTTATTAAAGAAAAAAAAATTGGGGGGCCGGCTAGAGGCAGCCGTGGGCACACGATAGCCAGCCCTCATGGTGTTTGTGTTATTAAAGAAAAAAAAAATTGGGGGTGCTGGCTAGAGGCAGCCGTGGACACATGATAGCCAGCCCTCATGGTGTTTGTGTTATTAAAGAAAAAAAAATTGGGGGGCTGGCTAGAGGCAGCCGTGAACACACGATAGCCAGCCCTCATGGTGTTTGTGTTATTAAAGAAAAAAAAAATTGGGGGGCTGGCTAGAGGCAGCCGTGGACACATGATAGCCAGCCCTCATGGTGTTTGTGTTATTAAAGAAAAAAAAATTGGGGGGCTGGCTAGAGGCAGCCGTGGACACACGATAGCCAGCCCTCATGGTGTTTGTGTTATTAAAGAAAAAAAAAAATTGGGGGGCTGGCTAGAGGCAGCCGTGGACACATGATAGCCAGCCCTCATGGTGTTTGTGTTATTAAAGAAAAAAAAATTGGGGGGCTGGCTAGAGGCAGCCGTGAACACACGATAGCCAGCCCTCATGGTGTTTGTGTTATTAAAGAAAAAAAAAATTGGGGGGCTGGCTAGAGGCAGCCGTGGACACATGATAGCCAGCCCTCATGGTGTTTGTGTTATTAAAGAAAAAAAAATTGGGGGGCTGGCTAGAGGCAGCCGTGGACACACGATAGCCAGCCCTCATGGTGTTTGTGTTATTAAAGAAAAAAAAAATTGGGGGGCTGGCTAGAGGCAGCCGTGGACACATGATAGCCAGCCCTCATGGTGTTTGTGTTATTAAAGAAAAAAAAATTGGGGGGCTGGCTAGAGGCAGCCGTGAACACATGATAGCCAGCCCTCATGGTGTTTGTGTTATTAAAGAAAAAAAAAATTGGGGGGCTGGCTAGAGGCAGCCGTGGACACATGATAGTCAGCCCTCATGGTGTTTGTGTTATTAAAGAAAAAAAAAATTGGGGGGCTGGCTAGAGGCAGCCGTGGACACACGATAGCCAGCCCTCATGGTGTTTGTGTTATTAAAGAAAAAAAAAAATTGGGGGGCTGGCTAGGGGCAGCCGTGGACACACGATAGCCAGCCCTCATGGTGTTTGTGTTATTAAAGAAAAAAAAAAAATTGGGGGGCTGGCTAGAGGCAGCCGTGGACACATGATAGCCAGCCCTCATGGTGTTTGTGTTATTAAAGAAAAAAAAATTGGGGGGCTGGCTAGAGGCAGCCGTGAACACACGATAGCCAGCCCTCATGGTGTTTGTGTTATTAAAGAAAAAAAAAATTGGGGGGCTGGCTAGAGGCAGCCATGGACACATGATAGCCAGCCCTCATGGTGTTTGTGTTATTAAAGAAAAAAAAAATTGGGGGGCCGGCTAGAGGCAGCCGTGGACACACGATAGCCAGCCCTCATGGTGTTTGTGTTATTAAAGAAAAAAAAAAATTGGGGGTGCTGGCTAGAGGCAGCCGTGGACACATGATAGCCAGCCCTCATGGTGTTTGTGTTATTAAAGAAAAAAAATTGGGGGGCTGGCTAGAGGCAGCCGTGAACACACGATAGCCAGCCCTCATGGTGTTTGTGTTATTAAAGAAAAAAAAAATTGGGGGGCTGGCTAGAGGCAGCCGTGGACACATGATAGCCAGCCCTCATGGTGTTTGTGTTATTAAAGAAAAAAAAAATTGGGGGGCTGGCTAGAGGCAGCCGTGGACACACGATAGCCAGCCCTCATGGTGTTTGTGTTATTAAAGAAAAAAAAAAATTGGGGGGCTGGCTAGAGGCAGCCGTGGACACATGATAGCCAGCCCTCATGGTGTTTGTGTTATTAAAGAAAAAAAAATTGGGGGGCTGGCTAGAGGCAGCCGTGAACACACGATAGCCAGCCCTCATGGTGTTTGTGTTATTAAAGAAAAAAAAAATTGGGGGGCTGGCTAGAGGCAGCCGTGGACACATGATAGCCAGCCCTCATGGTGTTTGTGTTATTAAAGAAAAAAAAAATTGGGGGGCTGGCTAGAGGCAGCCGTGGACACACGATAGCCAGCCCTCATGGTGTTTGTGTTTTTAAAGAAAAAAAAAATTGGGGGGCTGGCTAGAGGCAGCCGTGGACACACGATAGCCAGCCCTCATGGTGTTTGTGTTATTAAAGAAAAAAAAAATTGGGGGGCTGGCTAGAGGCACCCGTGAACACACGATAGCCAGCCCTCATGGTGTTTGTGTTATTAAAGAAAAAAAAAATTGGGGGGCTGGCTAGAGGCAGCCGTGGACACACGATAGCCAGCCCTCATGGTGTTTGTGTTATTAAAGAAAAAAAAAATTGGGGGGCTGGCTAGAGGCAGCCGTGAACACACGATAGCCAGCCCTCATGGTGTTTGTGTTTTTAAAGAAAAAAAAAATTGGGGGGCTGGCTAGAGGCAGCCGTGGACACACGATAGCCAGCCCTCATGGTGTTTGTGTTATTAAAGAAAAAAAAAATTGGGGGGCTGGCTAGAGGCACCCGTGAACACACGATAGCCAGCCCTCATGGTGTTTGTGTTATTAAAGAAAAAAAAAATTGGGGGGCTGGCTAGAGGCAGCCGTGGACACACGATAGCCAGCCCTCATGGTGTTTGTGTTATTAAAGAAAAAAAAAAATTGGGGGGCTGGCTAGAGGCAGCCGTGGACACATGATAGCCAGCCCTCATGGTGTTTGTGTTATTAAAGAAAAAAAAATTGGGGGGCTGGCTAGAGGCAGCCGTGAACACACGATAGCCAGCCCTCATGGTGTTTGTGTTATTAAAGAAAAAAAAAATTGGGGGGCTGGCTAGAGGCAGCCGTGGACACATGATAGCCAGCCCTCATGGTGTTTGTGTTATTAAAGAAAAAAAAATTGGGGGGCCGGCTAGAGGCAGCCGTGGGCACACGATAGCCAGCCCTCATGGTGTTTGTGTTATTAAAGAAAAAAAAAATTGGGGGTGCTGGCTAGAGGCAGCCGTGGACACATGATAGCCAGCCCTCATGGTGTTTGTGTTATTAAAGAAAAAAAAATTGGGGGGCTGGCTAGAGGCAGCCGTGAACACACGATAGCCAGCCCTCATGGTGTTTGTGTTATTAAAGAAAAAAAAAATTGGGGGGCTGGCTAGAGGCAGCCGTGGACACATGATAGCCAGCCCTCATGGTGTTTGTGTTATTAAAGAAAAAAAAATTGGGGGGCTGGCTAGAGGCAGCCGTGGACACACGATAGCCAGCCCTCATGGTGTTTGTGTTATTAAAGAAAAAAAAAAATTGGGGGGCTGGCTAGAGGCAGCCGTGGACACATGATAGCCAGCCCTCATGGTGTTTGTGTTATTAAAGAAAAAAAAATTGGGGGGCTGGCTAGAGGCAGCCGTGAACACACGATAGCCAGCCCTCATGGTGTTTGTGTTATTAAAGAAAAAAAAAATTGGGGGGCTGGCTAGAGGCAGCCGTGGACACATGATAGCCAGCCCTCATGGTGTTTGTGTTATTAAAGAAAAAAAAATTGGGGGGCTGGCTAGAGGCAGCCGTGGACACACGATAGCCAGCCCTCATGGTGTTTGTGTTATTAAAGAAAAAAAAAATTGGGGGGCTGGCTAGAGGCAGCCGTGGACACATGATAGCCAGCCCTCATGGTGTTTGTGTTATTAAAGAAAAAAAAATTGGGGGGCTGGCTAGAGGCAGCCGTGAACACATGATAGCCAGCCCTCATGGTGTTTGTGTTATTAAAGAAAAAAAAAATTGGGGGGCTGGCTAGAGGCAGCCGTGGACACATGATAGTCAGCCCTCATGGTGTTTGTGTTATTAAAGAAAAAAAAAATTGGGGGGCTGGCTAGAGGCAGCCGTGGACACACGATAGCCAGCCCTCATGGTGTTTGTGTTATTAAAGAAAAAAAAAAATTGGGGGGCTGGCTAGGGGCAGCCGTGGACACACGATAGCCAGCCCTCATGGTGTTTGTGTTATTAAAGAAAAAAAAAAATTGGGGGGCTGGCTAGAGGCAGCCGTGGACACATGATAGCCAGCCCTTATGGTGTTTGTGTTATTAAAGAAAAAAAAAATTGGGGGGCCGGCTAGAGGCAGCCGTGGACACACGATAGCCAGCCCTCATGGTGTTTGTGTTATTAAAGAAAAAAAAAATTGGGGGGCTGGCTAGAGGCAGCCGTGGACACATGATAGCCAGCCCTCATGGTGTTTGTGTTATTAAAGAAAAAAAAATTGGGGGGCTGGCTAGAGGCAGCCGTGAACACACGATAGCCAGCCCTCATGGTGTTTGTGTTATTAAAGAAAAAAAAAATTGGGGGGCTGGCTAGAGGCAGCCGTGGACACATGATAGCCAGCCCTCATGGTGTTTGTGTTATTAAAGAAAAAAAAAATTGGGGGGCCGGCTAGAGGCAGCCGTGGACACACGATAGCCAGCCCTCATGGTGTTTGTGTTATTAAAGAAAAAAAAAATTGGGGGTGCTGGCTAGAGGCAGCCGTGGACACATGATAGCCAGCCCTCATGGTGTTTGTGTTATTAAAGAAAAAAAAATTGGGGGGCTGGCTAGAGGCAGCCGTGAACACACGATAGCCAGCCCTCATGGTGTTTGTGTTATTAAAGAAAAAAAAAATTGGGGGGCTGGCTAGAGGCAGCCGTGGACACATGATAGCCAGCCCTCATGGTGTTTGTGTTATTAAAGAAAAAAAAAATTGGGGGGCCGGCTAGAGGCAGCCGTGGACACACGATAGCCAGCCCTCATGGTGTTTGTGTTATTAAAGAAAAAAAAAAATTGGGGGGCTGGCTAGAGGCAGCCGTGGACACATGATAGCCAGCCCTCATGGTGTTTGTGTTATTAAAGAAAAAAAAATTGGGGGGCTGGCTAGAGGCAGCCGTGAACACACGATAGCCAGCCCTCATGGTGTTTGTGTTATTAAAGAAAAAAAAAATTGGGGGGCTGGCTAGAGGCAGCCGTGGACACATGATAGCCAGCCCTCATGGTGTTTGTGTTATTAAAGAAAAAAAAAAAATTGGGGGGCTGGCTAGAGGTAGCCGTGAAAACAATGCTTCATTTCTGCATCGTGGTTACAAAACCTTAGTGTTATTAAAGCAAAAAAAATTTGAGAGTTGGCTATAGACATTATATGCCCAATATGAGGGCTGGATGCAGGTAATCCAGGACAACCAGCAGCCAGCTCTCATGCTTGCGTGCACATTAGAAAGAGAAACATTGCCATCTGGTGTTTTTACAATCCTACAATAAAAAATTAAAAAGTTGGACAACATTGCCACCCGGTGGAGTTTCCTCAGAACACACAATGTCAAGAAAAAAGTCGATGAGGGCTGGCTATTGGTCAATTAGGTAAGTGATTTAGCCAGCCCTAAAGTTACATTTTTTTGCATTTTTATTGCGTAGACCCCCTCAGGAGCGATATTTCAGGCCGCAGAGCGCGCAGTTTCGAGCAGAAATTTTGCCTTAACCCTGAAAAAAATTTAGCGCATCCCACCGCGTGCGTAAGCGTCCCAAATGCCAAAAAACAAATTTCCCCCATCAGTCCCTATATATTACTATAGTACAGAAGGTCATACTACCATATTGACTCTTTAGTCCAGTTCCAATGTATCAAGGTCAAGCCTGTTGCCCAAATGCAACAGATGTTGCATTCCGGCAACAAAAGTCGGCCATCTTGTGTCCCGTTTGCAACAAAAGGTCATCTTTTGTTGCCTTTCGGCAACATCTCAGGTCAAGCCTGTTGCAAACGGGACACGAAGCCTCTGATTTTGACCAAAGGTGCACCTCATCGGGGTGTCCACCTGCCAGCAGCTCGTCGTTCTCATCGGGGTGTCCACCTGTCAGCAGCTCGTCATTCTCATCTGAGTCTCCACCTGACTGCAGCTTGTCGTCCACATCGGGGTCTCCACCTGACTGCAGATCCTTATCCTCATCGGGGTCTCCACCTGACTGCAGATCCTTATCCTCATCGGGGTCTCCACCTGACTGCAGATCCTTATCCTCATCGGGGTCTCCACTTGACTGCAGATCCTTATCCTCATCGGGTCTCCACCTGACTGCAGCTTGTCGTCCTCATCGGGGTCTGCACCTGACTGCAGATCCTTATCCTCATTGGGGTCTCCACCTGACTGCAGATCCTTATCCTCATCGGGGTCTCCACCTGACTGCAGCTCGTCGTCCTCATCGGGGTCTCCACCTGACTGCAGATCCTTATCCTCATCGGGGTCTCCACCTTACTGCAGATCCTTATCCTCATCGGGGTCTTCACCTGACTGCAGATCCTTATCCTCATCGGGGTCTCCACCTGACTGCAGATCGCCATCCTCATCGGGATGTCCACCTGTCAGCAGCTCGTCATTTTCATCGGGATCTCCACCTGACTGCAGCTTGTCGTCCTCATCGGGGTCTCCACCTGACTGCAGCTCGTCGTCCTCATGGGGGTCTCCACCTGACTGCAGCTCGTCGTCGTAACCGACTTGAGTGGGCAAATGCTCACATTGGATGGCGTCTGGCAAGTTGGAGAGGTGTTCTCTTCATGGATGAATCCCAGTTTTCACTGTAAAGGGCAGATGGCAGACTGCGAGTATGGCATGGTGGGGTTGAGTAGTTTGCTGATGTCAACATTGTGAATCGAGTGGCCCATGTTGTCAGTGGGGTTATGGTATGGGAAGGCGTTTGTTATGGACACTGGTACATTTTATTGGTGAATGCACAGAGATGCACTCACCGGACATGTCACCAATTGAGCATGTTTGGGACGCTCTGGATCGGCATATACGACAGCATGTTCAAGTTCCTGCCACTATCCATCAACTTTGCAGCCATTGAAGAGGAGTGGACCAACACAGGCCACAATCACCCACCTGATCAACTCTATGTGAAGGAGATGTGTTGAGGTGCGTGAGGCAAATGGTGGTCACACCAGATACTGACTTGTTTTCTGACCTCCTCCCAGGTCCTCCAATACTGTCAAATTTCACATTTTCGGGTGGCCTTTTATTGTGTCCACCCTGCACCTGTGCAGTAATCCTGCTTTCGAATCAGCATCTGGATATGCCACCCCTGTGAGGTGGATGGATTATCTCAGCAAAGGAGAAGATCTCGTTAACACAGATCTAGACACATTTGTGAACAATAGTTGGGAGAAAAAGGCCATTTGTGTCCATAGAAGAAGTCTTAGATCTTTGAGTTAAGCTTATCAAAAATGGGAGCAGAAACAAAAGTGTGTTAAGTTTATATTTTTACTCAGTGTATTTCCAGAACTTGGTGTTATATGTTCAGGGGACTTGTATTCTCCGTATTATTCACAGTAGAGGGCACATTACACCCTTTTATACACTTATATGACACGACACGTTAAACGTTGGCTTTTTATTGCCCTCAAGTCCTTCCCAAATTGAAATTGCATTGATAATGGCAAAAACAAAAATATACAAATGTTTTCTCAACAAGAACAAAATGCAAAGTACACCGATAAGCAAATTGAATGTAATTAAAAAAGCGTAAAATATATAAAGAAACATAAACTAATGCTAAAACCTTTCTCGGGAGTGCAATCAAATATAGCACGATGACATTAAATATCTTTTACCGTAAAGTCGTCCTATATAATATGGCAGCAAATGAGAAGTGGATGAGTGGAGTGACATGAGTTAGTAATGCCGTACATTGTGGATGGCAGTACTAAATAACTGGAGGTAATGTAAGATCCTATACAGCTCTGAATGAAATACAAGGGAACACTGTAATAGAGCCTACAGGACCCCATACACATTATCATCACTGGTGGAATGATGGGTCATCCTTCACTAGTGAAATAATAGCTGCCCTCTCACCGGTGTCACTAGTGAAATGAGAACCTGCCCATTTATTGGTGTCACTACAGAAATGATAGGCGCCCCCTCACCGGTGTCACTACAGAAATGATAGGCGCCCCCTCACCGGTGTCACTACAGAAATGATAGGCGCCCCCTCACTGGTGTCACTACAGAAATGATAGGCGCCCCCTCACCGGTGTCACTACAGAAATGATAGGCGCCCCCTCACTGGTGTCACTAGTGAAATGAGAACCTGCCCATTTATTGGTGTCACTACAGAAATGATAGGCTCCCCCTCACCGGTGTCACTACAGAAATGATAGGCGCCCCCTCACCAGTGTCACTACAGAAATGATAGGCGCCCCCTCACTGGTGTCACTACAGAAATGATAGGCGCCCCCTCACCGGTGTCACTACAGAAATGATAGGCGCCCCCTCACTGGTGTCACTAGTGAAAGGATAGGCCGCCTCATGTCACTAGTAAAGTAATAAGCTGTCTCTTGACTAGTGTCATATAAAGTGATAAGCTGTCCTCTCAATGGTGGCACTAGTGAAATGATTGGGTGCCCACTGACTGATGTCACTAATGAAACGATGGGCTACCCCCTCACTAGTCTATAATGACATGATTGGATGCCCATTGCTGGTGTCACTGGTGAAAGCACTATCTGCACCACCACTGGTGTCACATTGTCCTGGCGTGGGATATAGCATATATGCTCTGTACAGGGTACAATCTAACGTCATATGGTGCAAGAGAGAAATTACGGACAGCAAAAACGGTATCTCAGCTCAGTAAGACGGGAACGAAAGGTTCAACGCTCAAGTAAGAGATCATAAAATAAGGTAGAAATTAAGAGAAACCTAAAATATCAGCAGTAGAAATCATAGATAGGGACTAGGCCACAAAAAAAACCACAACAAAATCCAGACTGTCACTTTCTTCTTTTACCCGTTTTTTGGCTTTGGATCAAGTATAAATCATTTCTTAATATTTCGCAATAAAGAAAAATATTTAGTATAACTACGACATTAACCCTACGACGTCTCCAGTTTCTTATCCTGATTAGACACCCTGATTCCGGTGTATAAATTGCAATTGGCCCCAATTTTGGAAAATTTGTCAAAAAGAGAAAGGCAGAGTCTTCCAATAAATATAGTCAGCCACATTTTTTCTGACCAATCCTACTCCAACTATGCAACAACTGTCAGCAAAGTGATTGTCAGCTATTAGCCTCCACGCCGACGGTGAAGGATAAGCAGCCATCAGACACCCCGGCTCCGCTTATCCCCATAGGAAACAAAGACATTAAAGTGGATGGCAGCCCCTATAGACATAAAATGGGTCTAAAATAGTAAAAGATGGAAAAATCCTTCAAGGAAATTAATTTTAAAGAGTCTAAAATACATAAACAAAAAATAGAGAAAATGAATTACTATGTATTTTACATTACTGATTGCCTAGAAAAAGTTCTGAAATGGCATCATTAGGCCGCTTTCACTTTTCTAACATTCACAGTGTGGGTACGGACCGCGATGATCAGACCGGCTGTGAGTCTACTGACCCGCGGCACCACAGTCCGCATTCAGACAGTGAATGTTGGATAGAGGATTTGGTGTATTTGGAAAAACGTCAAATCACAGATTCCGGTCCTATAGCCAATGCTGCCGAAGTTCGGAAACAGTTGTTTGTATTTTTATATCTTCCCTTTTAATAAGGCAAATACTCAATGGCTGCTAAAGGAAATGTATCATCAGAAAATGACCTATTTATTTCAAATCAGATTATTAATGCATTTTTTTCTCCCATTTAAAATCTGTATTAAAAAAAAATTAGAAACCTTGCAATTTTCATATTGGCCACCGGGGCTATTCTAGACTCATGCTTCCTGATCTTTACAGAAGACTTTCAGAAGTCTCATTATCATCACAGGCAGGAATAAAATGACAAGTAACACCTCAGTACACAGGATCCAATATTCACAATAGGTGATGTCACAGCTCACCTCCTCCTCCTGTAAAATGACTGATGACACCTCAATACACAGCTAATAACATAGGATCCACCAGAGTAGGTGATGTCACAGCTCACCTCCTCCTCCCCCTGTACAATGACTGATGACACCTCTATACACAGCTGATAACACAGGATCCACCACAATAGATGATGTCACAGCTCACCTCCTCCTCCTCCTCCAGTACAATGACTGATAACACCTCTATGCACAGCTGATAACACAGGATCCACCAATCACAGTAGATGATGTCACAGCTCACCTCCTCCTGTACAATGACCGATGACACCTCTATACACAGCTGATAACACAGGATCCACCAATCACAGTAGGTGATGTCACAGCTCACCTCCTCCCCCTCTCTTCACAGTGACCTTTGCCTATGTTAATTACATGCTTCAATGCATTAGATGCTGCTAATGTACATGTGAATTTCCCGAAACAACAGAAAATAGGAGAGCAGAATAACGCCAGTGGCCACCAGTGTGAAAATTAAAAGATTTAAAAAAATAAAAAAAAAATACAGATTGTGAAATTAAAAAAAAGCCAAAAAACCACAAAAAAGATTTAAAAAAAAATAATAATCTACATTTAAGATAAAAATCTGATTTAAACAGTAGGTCCTTCTCTGATGAAACATTCCCGTTATCCAGCAAAACAAATCAGTATAATAAGCAAGAGAAAAGATTTCTTACAAAATTAAAAGGGGAATTCAATCCTAAAGGGGTTGGCCAACTTTAGATGAATTTCACAGATGTGCTGCAGATAGAAATATTAGTAAGCGGCTCCATGGTAAAGCTCTTAAACTTGATTGTGCATTGGTTGTAAATGTGCCTGTCTGCTTTTTGAGTCATAATATGGGCACATTTTAGTGCCTGTATGATGGCTGCAACATCTGGACTTCCCATGGTCCGAGAGGTCAATACAGCCATTATATGGAGTATATTGCACAGTCTGAGAGTGGCCTACAGGATCACCATTCATAGGCCTATATTGTGTATGTGCTATTAGGAGCCAGTGAATGCGGTCACCGGTTAGGTCGGTTTCATAAATTATAAAAAAAATTACCATATCACCCCAGAGGTGTTGGGTGCTGTGCGAAACATCACGGTCCTGCTAAACGGTGCGGGACCTTCAACCTGACCTCGCAAACCAAAACCCTTATGAACTTCAAAAAGATAGGTAAAAATGGCTTTCCCTTTAAGTTAAGCAGGAAATTGTGTATCAGTAGATTAGAAAATAGTTTGGTTACGTTAATGGAATAAAAGGTGGAAAAAAAAAGTTAGAAAACAAAACACAGCCAATCAAACACTCCTGTAACGTTACAAGCCAAAAATATAAAGCCTATTGAAAATAATGGACGAAACCCCAGAGGTGTGGCGAAACCTAGAAAATGCAACTGATGAGCAATGGTTCAATATAGTAGGTATAAAACAATCACTGTAAGGAATAAGACAGAACACATAAGGCACCAGCTCACACATGGGACTTGTCCAATCTCTAGCACCCCACACAAGATGCTCCTCTTACAATAAGTCGTCAGCCACAGCCGTGTACACAGGACCCTGGAGATGTCTCCACCCGACAGGCTGCTGGCTGCCATGATTGCACTGCTAGTAAGGCAGTTCATACAGTCTGCGGAGTTATTGGAAAATAACGCAATGGTCCCTGTATTCGGCAGCAATTTATTGGTACGTTTTATTTTTCTTGCTCCTTGGGGGTAACTTGACAGAGATGTTTTTTAAGCCTGTCATGAGAGGAGACGTCCTACATCTTATCCAGCTTGAACAGGCTGAGAATATCGAGCAGAGATTGTCGAATGTGTCTGCCAAAGCGGTGGGAATCCTGCGGAGGGGGAAAAACAGACTGATTAATGTGCCGGCCAAATGGGCACCAAGTGCAGAGCCTACAGGCTTGTACAGGGGTGGATTAAGAGTAGCAAGGGCCCCGGGCAGTTTAGAAGGCGCGGCCCCCCCCACACCTGATTTATCACGTGACATGTCACATGATCCCCTGTGATAGATCATGTGACAGTTCACGGGAAATTAATTTGGCACAATATTAATTGTGTTGCCTCATCTGAGAGCAGCACAATATTGGGGCAGATTCCCTGATTCCAGCGATGTGTCACTTTTTCAGCTGCTTGTTGTCATTTTGAGAAAATCACCGTTTTATCTGCTGCAGATCTAGCAGCTCTCTGAATGCTGCGCTCTGTATAGCCCCGCCCACACCACTGATTGACAGCTTTCTGCCCATGCTCAGTGTACACAGAAATCTACTGATCAGTGATGGGGGTGGGGTCCTACAGAACTTACTAGTCATCTAGTGATAATTACCTTCTGACAAATCAATGATTTTATCAAAACAACACTAAGCAGCCCAGTAAGTGACACATTACTGGAATCAGTGCCTCTAACCCTACATTATGCTGCTCTCAGATTAGGTGGCAAAAACCTGATGACAGATTCCCTTTAAAGGAGCTGTAAAGACAAAAAAGTTTGTATTAAGAAAAATACAAGCCATTTGTGAAATTAACTTTTTTTCATTGTTAATTCACATTAGACTGTATCTTCAACACTTTTGTCAGCAGGTCTTATTACAGACTCTGAATAGGGCAGCTCTCTCCCTCTCCCTCAGCAGAAAGTCACAGCATGGTTAAAAAACGGGATCTTTTATGATTTTCTCATAATAAATAAAAAAGGACATGCAAGTCCTCCAAACTATTTTCCGTTTCTCTATAGGGGAGGTCCTAAATCTTTCTTGTTCTTTAGTTGATCACATGTCAAAAAGCAAAGCATTTACTATGAACTCGCCTAAAAAAATATACACTTGGAGAGTAATATCATCATCTGCATGTAAATATTCCTTGACTCTAAGGGCTCGCTCACACTGTCGTATAACACGGCCGAATGCTATGTGATGTTTTATCGGATAGGACTCGGCCCTATGTTATACTATGGGACAGTGTGATTATTGGCATGAGAAAATAACCTCATTCGATATTCGGACCATGTGCACCCATACAAGTCTATGGGTGCACGTAAAACATTGGACTGCACTCGGATGTCATCCAAGTGCAGTCCGATGAACACTCACAGAGACTATGGAGAAGATGGAGAAATTAAGTTCTCCATCTTCTCCATATCTGTGCTGCGAGAGAATCGGATCACACTCAGTTGAAGCTCTGACAGAGTTTGAGCCGAGTGTCATTAGCATAATTGGCCCTATTCTCTTGTATGAGAGAATATATGGCTTAGTGAGTGGACCCTAAAACTGAATAGTAGTGACGGACAGGCACCTCACAAGCGGGATCCATGTAGCTCTCAGATGTCATGTAGGTAGGGCTTCATTCCATGGGGTAGGGCTTAATTTCAAGGTATATAAAAAAATGGACTTCAAATAAAAATTAAATGAACACAAAAAGCACTAATTGAATTATTTTTTTCGTATTTATGTTTGCAGCCCCTTTAAAAACCCTTTGAGGACCAAGGCACATATATGTCCCATAGTTTTAAACTGGAAAAAAATTTGATTGAATAAAATTTAAGGTCCTCGAAGGTTTAAGTAGGTCATAAATTCATATGAATACTTGCTCATACAATTGCACATGCCAAAAGATGAAGAAGAACAGAATCAAAAATATGACATTAAGTGGAGCATTTACAGGTATTCAAGGTGAAAGAGACCAGCAAAGGCATCGTCTCGAATGACAGTAAATGAGATAGAATTCAGCAAGCTGAAAATGAAAACAGCTGGTTAGAAGCGAACCAGACTTTATGGTGCTCAGAATTAGTCAAGCAGAATTTATTGACTGCTCTTACAAAGCACTGAGACTCCCGCTGTGTATAGATGGCGCCGTGCGGCCTCCTGCTGTGTATAGATGGCGCCGTGCGGCCTCCCGCTGTGTATAGATGGCGCCGTATAGATGGCTACGTGCGGCCTCCTGCTGAGTATACGTGGATAGATGGCTACGTGCGGCCTCCTGCTGAGTATAGATGCCGCACGGCGCTCCCCCCAGAGACAGCAGGAGGCCGCACAGCGCCATCTATACTCAGCGGGAGGCCGCACGTAGCCATCTATAAACAGCAGGAGGCCGCACGGTGACATCTATACTCAGCGGGGGGCCGCACGTAGCCATCTATACACAGCGGGGTCACACGTAGCCATCTATACACAGCGGGGGGCCGCACGGCGCCGTCTATAAACAGCGGGGGGGCGCACGTAGCCATCAATACACAGCGGGGGGCCGCACGTAGCCATCTATACACAGCGGGAGGCCGCACGGCTCCCCCCCCAGAGACATCAGGAGGCCGCACGGCGCCAACTATACTCAGCAGGAGGCCGCATGCAGTCATGCACACACACAAACATATACAGACACGCATAAACACATTTGAAACACAAAAATACATACAAACAGACATCACACAATGACATCTGTCCACATACACACACAAACAGACAGACATCACACACACACCTGCCCACACACACACACACATCTATGTGTGTGTGTGTGTGTGTGTATGTATAGTGTGTGTATGTATAGTGTGTGTGTGTGTATGTATAGTGTGTGTGTGTGTGTGTATTTTTTTTTAAGTTAAAAACAAGTAAAATGCATGTGGCATCAATATCAAGACTCCAGATATAAGGGCCTATTCACACTGAATTTTGCAATGCATTCATCTCCTCTTTCCAGGCTTCTATCTAAACCCCTGAAAAATGGCATTCAGATGTGCCTTGACATAGCCATTGATTTGAACAAAGGCAAACGGAGGCTAAAGTCTGAATCTTTAGGCTCCATTTGCTTTGCTTTCAGATGTCTCATTTCAGACAGCACAATCCTGAATTTCAGGGATTCAGATGTAAGCCTTTTGTAAAGACCTGAATGCAGCGCTGAATGTAGTGTGAATAGGTCCTTACATCCTACACCACCTCAGGGGATTGTTGTTATGGAGTATTGCCCCTGGGTGGCCGCAGTTATGACCACCACCAGGGCTCGCGGTCACCCACCCTAGCTTTGGTATTCTGGGGAGCTGGTATAATGAATATCTGAGAAGAGCCCTAGAGAAGCAAGAACATTGGACAACCAAGAGGTGGTGGCCTCAAGTCAGGTGTAGTGTTCAACAGGGCAAGACTTTCTAACCTGCCCACACACACACACCTGCCCACACACACACACACACACGTACACACACACACACACACACACCTGCCCACACACACCTGCCCACACACACACACACACACACTGGATATGGGTATACAGAGGATATGCAGCCGGTAGCATGCATATACACACACACACTGGACAGGGGTATACAGAGTATATGCAGCCGGCAGCATGCATATACACACACACACTGGACAGGGGTATACAGAGTATATGCAGCCGGCAGCATGCATATACACACACACACTGGACAGGGGTATACAGAGTATATGCAGCCGGTAGCATGCATATACACACACACACACACACACTGGACATGGGTATACAGAGGATATGCAGCCGGTAGCATGCATATACACACACACACTGGACAGGGGTATACAGAGTATATGCAGCCGGTAGCATGCATATACACACACACACACACACACTGGACAGGGGTATACAGAGTATATGCAGCCGGCAGCATGCATATACACACACACACTGGACAGGGGTATACAGAGTATATGCAGCCGGCAGCATGCATATACACATACACACACTGGACAGGGGTATACAGAGTATATGCAGCCGGCAGCATGCAAATACACATACACACACTGGACAGGGGTATAAAGAGTATATGCAGCCGGCAGCATGCATATATACATACACACACACTGGACAGGGGTATACAGAGTATATGCAGCATGCATATACACACACACACTGGACAGGGGTATACAGAGTAAATGCAGCCGGCAGCATGCATATACACACACACACTGGACAGGGGTATACAGAGTATATGCAGCGGGCAGCATGCATATACACACACTGGACAGGGGTATACAGAGGATATGCAGCCGGCAGCATGCATATACACACACACACTGGACAGGGGTATACAGAGGATATGCAGCCGGCAGCATGCATATATACACACACACACACACACACACACACACACACTGGACAGGGGTATACAGAGTATATGCAGCCGGCAGCATGCATATACACACACACACACACACACACACACTGGACAGGGGTATACAGAGTATATGCAGCCGGCAGCATGCATATACACACACACACACACACACACTGGACAGGGGTATACAGAGTATATGCAGCCGGCAGCATGCATATACACACACACACACACACACTGGACAGGGGTATACAGAGTATATGCAGCCGGCAGCATGCATATACACACACACACACACACACACACACTGGACAGGGGTATACAGAGTATATGCAGCCGGCAGCATGCATATGCACACACACACACACACACACTGGACAGGGGTATACAGAGTATATGCAGCCGGCAGCATGCATATACACACACACACACACACACACACACACACTGGACAGGGGTATACAGAGTATATGCAGCCGGCAGCATGCATATGCACACACACACACACACACACTGGACAGGGGTATACAGAGTATATGCAGCCGGCAGCATGCATATACACACACACACACATACACTGGACAGGGGTATACAGAGTATATGCAGCCGGCAGCATGCATATACACACACACACACACACACACACACACTGGACAGGGGTATACAGAGTATATGCAGCCGGCAGCATGCATATATACACACACACACACACACACACACACACACACACACACACACACACACACACACTGGACAGGGGTATACAGAGTATATGCAGCCGGCAGCATGCATATACACACACACACACACACACACACACACACACACACACACACACACACACACTGGACAGGGGTATACAGAGTATATGCAGCCGGCAGCATGCATATATACACACACACACACACAAACACACACATATACTAGACAGGGTTATACAGAGGATATGCAGCCGGCAGCATGCATATATACACACATACACACACACACACACACACACACACACATATACATACATGCATACATACATACATACATACATACATACATACACACACACTCACCATCCCCCGGCTCCATTCCTCCTGCCTGCTCTCTCTCCTCTCCGGTGGTAAGTAGCAGTACAGGCCGGGCGCACTGCGTGACGTCAGAGCTAGGAGACACGGCCGCGCACAGGGCCGTGTCTCCTAGCAGTGACGCGGCCGGGCCAGCACAGGGAAGTTAACTGCTGCAGTGCTGGCCCGGCCGATGAAGAAGTAGCGGCGGCCGCTGCTGGGGGAGCGGTCCGGGGCCCCCCTCCCGCCACTGCTACCGGTATGTGCTGCGGCGGCCCGCACATATAATGAGGGCAATCCGGCATTAGACACCCCGCCCGGAGCCGCGGGCCCCCTGCAGGCTCGGGGCCCCGGGCGGTCGCCCGGATTGCCCTCATTATAATCCGCCTATGGCTGATCTGGTCACATGATCCTCCCCCAGTGGCCATTTTATGGACATAAGTGCTGCTCAGTGTGTGAGGAGAGCACGTGGAGTAATCTAGTCTCCTCTATCAGTAACAGAGAGGAGACAATGTTTTCACCTAGTTTGACAAATTAAAAAAAAAATAGATTTGCAGCCACTCAGATCTCCTCAAATTGCAAATACTTGAAGAAAATCTAAATTTATTGCTATCAATAATGGTGTCCTCTTTTTCCTTATAATAATACTTATATTCACTGGGCTACGTTATAATAATAATGCCCCCTATACTGACTAATAATAATAATAATGTCTCATGACAGTGGTGCCCTGTGTATCCTTATAATGCCCCCCGGGCCTTCTTATGTAATAATTGTGTCCTGGGAAACCAGAAACATATGCTAATACTTATCACCCCCTCTCTCCCACGCTGAGGGGTGATATTCTCCTCCTCACTACAGTCTAGGTGCAGCAGATGTTGAAGTGAGGTCATTGCATCGCCTGATGTCCCTCATGTGGTGCTGACCTCTTTGAGTTCATAAGACATAAGCAGTCTACGGCTTTTCTGAGCAAGTGGCAGAGCAGGGAGTCCATGGCTCTCTGCTCCGCCTCAGTTGTTAATGGTTAATGATATCCACATCCTCAGAAAGTGGATACTGTCAACAAGTGTCCACACCGGCCCATCTGGTATTTGTTGGAACTTCCAGATGGACAGTCAGGCCCTGCGGGGACCCTTGCAGTTTAGCTCAGTTGGTATAATAGAGTCATATCTAGAATATTATTTAAGCTTAACTTTGAAGGGCCCATGTTAGTGACCCTCATACATAGCGTTTTTCTGTGTTTTTTACTGCAACAATAAAAACTTGTCTTGGCAGTAAAAACACTGTGTTCAAAACCCCTGGTTTTCCTCATGTTCCCTGCATTTTTGTCACTTTTTTGTAGCCTTTTTTTGGGTGTGGATTACATATGAGCTTTGTCTACAGTACATGTTTAATCCCCTACAACTAGAATGCACAACAGACAATAATAAAAAATCAAACAAGCTTTATTGAGTAAAATCGAGAAACAAATAAGGAATAATACAGAATCCGACAGGTGATGTTATACGGGATAAAGTGCCGAAACAGAAAATAGATAGATAGATGTACAAAATCATGGGAACATGTATAATATATTATGAGTAGCAAATGATGCTAAAGACTTGAGTAAACCCAAGAAAATGTATAAAGATAATTATCTAATATGTGGTGGGTACATGCGGACACAATCACAAGATGTATGATATAAATATCAACAGCTCAAAAAGTGGAATTGTGAATAAGAGAAAAAAAAGGGTGACTCTTCAAAATTTGCATACATCACAAAATTGTAAAAATAAATGATTGTGATATTTCCCATAGTAGTAATGGAATAAAGTGACAGTGCTAGTAATAGTGCAAATATGCAAGAATAAATAAAGGGAAAGTAATTCAACAATTAAGGTATAGTATCCACAATTAGAGCAAACAATCCCTCATATAATAAGGAGGGGAGCAGAAGCAAAAAGCTGTAAAATAGGCATGCTTACCACCAGTGTGTAGGCACTGAACCCTGCGTATCCCGACGCGCGTTTCGCCTTGCTGGCTTTAACAAGGGAAAGCCAGCAAGGCGAAACGCGTGTTTGCACTATTACTAGCACTGTCACTTTATTCCATTACTACTATGGGAAATATCACAATCATTTATTTTTACAATTTTGTGATGTATGCAAATTTTGAAGAGTCACCCTTTTTTTCTCTTATTCACAATTCCACTTTTTGAGTTGTTGATATTTATATCATACATCTTGTGATTGTGTCCGCACGTACCCACCAGATATTAGATAATTATCTTTATACATTTTCTTGGGTTTACTCAAGTCTTTAGCATCATTTGCTACTCATAATATATTATACATGTTCCCATGATTTTGTACATCTATCTATCTATATTCTGTTTTGGCACTTTATCTCGTATAACATCACCTGTCGGATTCTGTATTATTACTTATTTGTTTGTCGATTTTACTCAATAAAGCTTGTTTGATTTTTTATTATTGTCTGTTGTGCATTCTAGTTGTAGGGGATTATTATTTTGTGTTTGAACAGCTATATTTTGCTGATTAATATTTTTGTTAATACAGTACATGTTTAATAAAGTTAGTTTTATTCACCACAACCGCTGCCAAAACGCTGTGAAAAAACTTGCATTTTTTACAGCATTTTTTCCCCCTTTCATTTCTTTGTAAAAAAAAAAGCTACAAAAACACTGAGAGAATTGACACGCTGTGGATTTTAAAAACGCTGCATTTGTCAAATTCAGTCAGGAAAAAAAATCAAGCATATGAGTGAAATTTCTAAAATCTCATATCTTTTGCTGATACTGTAAAACGCAGCTTGATCTGAGGTAAAAATGTCAGACATGTCAGGTGCTCAGGTACTAGAAGTACAGGAGTCTGTACAGAACAATAGGCAGGGCCGGCGTCAGCACCCGGGCAAGTGCCTGGGCCCTGAGCAGACGAGGGGGCCCACTTGCGGTCGGGCACAACGCCGGGCTATGGGCGAAGGAGAGCGGTGCCAGCGCCCGCCCTTCTCCCCATGCCTCCGCAGCTCCGCTGTCTTCCCGCTTTGCGCTCCCTGTGACGTCTCAGGTCAGAGGGCGCGGTGACGTCTTTCCACCGCACCCTCCCAGGAGCCATCACAGGCAGCGCAGAGCAGGAAGATGCCAGCAATGGAGTCCGGACCTGAGCAGCGGCAGCAGGTGAGGAGGAGTGAGGTGAGGGTGAGTATTTGATTTTTTTTTTTTAATGTATGGAGGCATGGGGCATTATATGGGGGGGGGTGACATCCTGCATGGGGCATTATATGGGGG
Source organism: Phyllobates terribilis (assembly GCF_046119375.1). Lineage (NCBI taxonomy): Eukaryota > Metazoa > Chordata > Amphibia > Anura > Dendrobatidae > Phyllobates > Phyllobates terribilis. Next base: position 26,669 of record NW_027364465.1, on the reverse strand, counting down.
GGTGACATCCTGTATGGGGCATTATATGGGGGTGTGACATCCTGCATGGGGCATTATAAAGAGGGGGGGTGACATCCTGCATGGGGCATTATATAGGGGGGGAGACATCCTGCATGGGGCATTATAAAGAGGGGGGATAACATCCTGCATGGGGCATTATATGGTGGGGAAGAGGGATATCCTGCATGGGGCATTATATGGGGGGAAAGGGACATCCTGCATGGGGCATTATATGGTGGGGGAGAGGGACATCCTGCATGGGGCATTATATGGGGGGGGGGGAGGGACATCCTGCATGGGGCATTATATGGGGGGAAAGGGACATCCTGCATGGGGCATTATAAGGGGAGAACAGCCTGCATAGGGCATTATAAGGGGAGAACAGCCTGCATAGGGCATTATGTGGGGGGGAACAGCCTGCATGGAGCATTATATGGGGGCCAGTATCCTGTATAGAGCGTTATAAGGGGGCCAGTATCCTGTATAGAGCGTTATAAGGGGACCAGTATCCTGTACGGACCGTTATATGGGGGCCAATATCCTGTATGGAGCGTTATATGGGGGCCAGTATTCTGTATGGATTGTTATGTGGGGGCCAGTATTCCGTATGGAGCGTTATATGGGGGCCAGTATTCCGTATGCAGCTTTATATGGGGGCCAGTATTCTGTATGGAGCATTTTATGGGGGCCAGTATCCTGTGCAGAGCAATTCGCCGTTTTTTGAGCTTTTGTAGAATTTACAATAGATATATCTCATGTAAGAAGTGAAATCTTTGCATTGTACTATATATATATATATATATATATATATATATATATGAATCGTGGTATGTGTTATGGGGGCCCACTGAGACTCTTTTGCCCAGGGCCCAGAAAAACCTGGAGCCGGCCCTGACAATAGGGATATGTTTTCTGAGATCCCAGATCATAGAAACGTAATAAAATATTTTAGTTTTTCTGCAGAGCATAGACCCGGACGTCAGCTGGCCAATACAGGTGCCCTGTCCAGGGTCCTAGTTTTGGTTTAATGATTTAAGCGCTAAGAATATTCCGGCGCTGAGGTAGAAACAGATGGGAGGATATGTAACATGAGCGGGGGAAACGTGTGGTGTGTGCATGTCACCTTCGATCCACTCATGTGAACAGTGTATTTTCTGGCTAATCACCTGCAATGTTCAGGTCTGATATAATAGGGCTGAGAGTCCACAAGAAGAGGCTCTCTCTGCTCCTGGGAAAACTGCTGTGAGTAAAGCAATTGTTTGGGTTAAGAGCTGTGAACGAGGCCGAGCTCTGGTGAGTCAGGACTTTGTAAAATTGGTTGTAACCAGTAGTACCAAACCTGCCTGGTGTGAATTGTGCCTTGGAATACCTGAAGCACATGTCTGGTCCAGGGGACGGTGATCGCTTGAACTTATTCTCTAATCCTGTCACAATATATAAATAGTTACATATATATAGATTTTTATATTTACTTATATAAATAAAATATGCAAGTGTGTATGTGTGTGTATATAATATATATACAGTACAGACCAAAAGTTTGGACACACCTTCTCATTTAAAGATTTTTCTGTGTTTTCATGACTTTGAAAATTGTACATTCACACTGAAGGCATCAAAACTATGAATTAACACATGTGGAATTATATACTTAACAAAAAAGTGTGAAACAACTGAAAATATGTCTTATTTTCTAGGTTCTTCAAAGTAGCCACCTTTTGCTTTGATGACTGCTTTGCACATTCTTGGCATTCTCTTGATGAGCTTCAAGAGGTAGTCACCGGAAATGGTCTTCCAACAATCTTGAAGGAGTTCCCAGAGATGCTTAGCACTTGTTGGCCCTTTTGCCTTCACTCTGCGGTCCAGCTCACCCCAAACCATCTCGATTGGGTTCAGGTCTGGTGACTGTAGAGGCCAGGTCATCTGGCGTAGCACCCCATCACTCTCCTTCTTGGTCAAATAGCCCTTACACAGCCTGGAGGTGTGTTTGGGGTCATTGTCCTGTTGAAAAATAAATGATGGTCCAACTAAACGCAAACCGGATGGAATAGCATGCCGCTGCAAGATGCTGTGGTAGCCATGCTGGTTCAGTATGCCTTCAATTTTGAATAAATCCCCAACAGTGTCACCAGCAAAGCCCCCCCACACCATCACACCTCCTCCTCCATGCTTCACGGTGGGAACCAGGCATGTAGAGTCCATCCGTTCACCTTTTCTGCATCGCACAAAGACACGGTGGTTGGAACCAAAGATCTCAAATTTGGACTCATCAGACCAAAGCACAGATTTCCACTGGTCTAATTCCATTCCTTGTGTTCTTTAGCCCAAACAAGTCTCTTCTGCTTGTTGCCTGTCCTTAGCAGTGGTTTCCTAGCAGCTATTTTACCATGAAGGCCTGCTGCACAAAGTCTCCTCTTAACAGTTGTTGTAGAGATGTGTCTGCCGCTAGAACTCTGTGTGGCATTGACCTGGTCTCTAATCTGAGCTGCTGTTAACCTGTGATTTCTGAGGCTGGTGACTCGGATAAACTTATCCTCAGAAGCAGAGGTGACTCTTGGTCTTCCTTTCCTGGGGCGGTCCTCATGTAAGCCAGTTTCTTTGTAGCGCTTGATGGTTTTTGCAACTGCACTTGGGGACACTTTCAAAGTTTGCCCAATTTTTCGAACTGACTGACCTTCATTTCTTAAAGTAATGATGGCCACTCGTTTTTCTTTACTTAGCTGCTTTTTTGTTGTCATAATACAAATTCTAACAGTCTATTCAGTAGGACTATCAGCTGTTTATCCACCATACTTCTGCACAACATAACTGATGGTCCCAACCCCATTTATAATGCAAGAAATCCCACTTATTAAACCTGACAGGGCACACCTGTGAAGTGAAAACCATTTCCGGTGACTACCTCTTGAAGCTCATCAAGAGAATGCCAAGAGTGTGCAAAGCAGTCATCAAAGCAAAAGGTGACTACTTTGAAGAACCTAGAATATAAGACATATTTTCAGTTGTTTTACACTTTTTTGTTAAGTATATAATTCCACATGTGTTAATTCATAGTTTTGATGCCTTCAGTGTGAATGTACAATTTTCAAAGTCATGAAAATACAGAAAAATCTTAAAATGACAAGGTGTGTCCAAACTTTTGGTCTGTACTGTATATACAGTGCTGGCCAAAAGTATTGGCACCCCTGCAATTCTGTCAGATGATACTCAGTTTCTTCCTGAAAATGATTGCAATCACAAATTCTTTGGTATTATTCTCTTCATTTAATTTGCTTGCAAGGAAAAAACACAAAAGAGAACGAAGCAAAAATCAAATCATTGATCATTTCACACAAAACTCCAAAAATGGGCCAGACAAAAGTATTGGCACCCTCAGCCTAATATTTGGTTGCACAACCTTTAGCCAAAATAACTGCGAACAACCGCTTCCGGTAACCATCAATGAGTTTCTCACAATGCTCTGCTGGAATTGTAGACCATTCTTCTTTGGCAAACTGCTCAAGGTCCCTCATATTTGAAGGGTGCCTTCTCCAAACTGCCATTTTGAGATCTCTCCACAGGTGTTCTATGGGATTCAGGTCTGGACTCATTGCTGGCCACCTTAGAAGTCTCCAGTGCTTTCTCTAAAACCATTTTATAGTGCTTTTGGAAGTGTGTTTTGGGTCATTGTTCTGCTGGAAGACCCATGACCTCTGAGGGAGACGCAGCTTTCTCACACTGGGCCCTACATTATGCTGCAAAATTTGTTGGTAGTCTTCAGACTTCATAATGCCATGCACACGGTCAAGCAGTCCAGTGCCAGAGGCAGCAAAGCAACCCCAAAACATCAGGGAACCTCCACCATGTTTGACTGTAGGGACCGTGTTCTTTTCTTTGAATGCCTCTTTTTTTTCTCCTGTACACTCTATGTTGATGCTTTTTCCCAAAAAGCTCTTCTTTTGTCTCATCTAACCAAAGAACATTCTTCCAAAACGTTTTAGGCTTTCTCAGGTAAGTTTTGGCAAACTCCAGCCTGGCTTTTTTTAAGTCTCGGGGTAAGAAGTGGGGTCTTCCTGGGTATCCTACCATACAGTCCCTCTTCATTCAGATGTCGACGGATAGTACGGGTTGACACTGTTGTACCCTCGGACTGTAGGGCAGCTTGAACTTGTTTGGATGTTAGTCGAGGTTCTTTATCCACCATCCGCGTTGAAATCTATTGTCAATTTTTCTTTTCCGTCCACATCTAGGGAGGTTAGCCACAGTGCCATGGGTTTAAACTTCTTGATGACACTGGGCACGGAAGACACAGGAACATTCAGGTCTTTGGAGATGGACTTGTAGCCTTGAGATTGCTCATGCTTCCTCACAATTTGGTTTCTCAAGTCCTCAGACAGTTCTTTGGTCTTCTTTCTTTTCTCCATGCTCAATGTGGTACACACAAGGACACAGGACAGAGGTTGAGTCAACTTTAATCCATGTTAACTGACTGCAAGTGTGATTTAGTTATTGCCAACACCTGTTAGGTGCCACAGATAAGTTACAGGTGCTGTTAATTACACGAATTAGAGAAGCATCACATGATTTTTCAAACAGTGCCAATACTTTAGTCCACCCACTTTTTTAGGTTTGGTGTGGAATTATATTCAATTTGGCTTTAGGACAATTCTTTTTGTGTTTTCTCATTGAAGACAAATTAAATGAAGAGAATAATACCACAGAATTTGTGATTGCAATCATTTTCAGGAAGAAACTGAGTATTATCTGACAGAATTGCAGGGGTGCCAATACTTTTGGCCACCACTGTAATATAGTAATAAACTAGTTATATTATTATTATCTTAAAATGTTATACACATAAAATTATGCAATTTTTTCCAACTTCTGTGTGAATAAAGAAATAAATCCATTTTAGAGTTGTTTGATCAAATCCTGCTTTGGAATGAAAACTCTAAGGAAATATAAAAAATAAAATGAAATATCAAATTCATACAGAAACAGAATTCTTTAAATATCTTATACATATATTTGTTCTAATGTAATTCAAAATATTGCTACTTTAATTTATATATGAGATTATAATTTATTAATTAATATTTTATTTATTACCATAAATATATAAATACAATTATACACAATCTCTACTGTATATAAGTGTATATATATATATATATATATATATATATATATATATATATATATATATATATATGAACTAGCAGATACTATTTACAGTACAGACCAAAAGTTTGGACACACCTTCTCATTTAAAGATTTTTCTATCTATATTTTCATGACTATGAAAATTGTACATTCACACTGAAGGCATCAGAACTATGAATTAACACATGTGGAATTATATACTTAACAAAAAAGTGTGAAACAACTAAAAATATGTCTTATATTCTAGGTTCTTCAAAGTAGCCACCTTTTGCTTTGATGACTGCTTTGCACACTCTTGGTATTCTCTTGATGAGCTTCAAGAGGTAGTCACCGGAAATGGTTTTCACTTCACAGGTGTGCCTTGTCAGGCTTAATAAGTGGGACTTCTTGCCTTATAAATGGGGTTGGGACCATCAGTTGTGTTGTGCAGAAGTCAGGTAGATACACAGCTGATAGTCCTACTGAATAGACTGTTAGAATTTGTATTATGGCAAGAAAAAAGCAGCTAAGTAAAGAAAAACGAGTGGCCATCATTACTTTAAGAAATGAAGGTCAGTCAGTCCGAAAAATTGGGAAAACTTTGAATGTGTCTCCAAGTGCAGTGGCAAAAACCATCAAGCACTACAAAGAAACTGGCTGACATGAGGACCGCCCCAGGAAAGGAAGACCAAGAGTCACCTCTGCTTCTGAGGATAAGTTTATCCGAGTCACCAGCCTCATAAATCGCAGGTTAACAGCAGCTCAGATTAGAGACCAGGTCAATGCCACACAGAGTTCTAGCAGCAGACACATCTCTTCAACAACTGTTAAGAGGAGACTTTGTGCAGCAGGCCTTCATGGTAAAATAGCTGCTAGAAAACCACTGCTAAGGATAGGCAACAAGCAGAAGAGACTTGTTTGGGCTAAAGAACACAAGGAATGGACATTAGACCAGTGGAAATCTGTGCTTTGGTCTGATGAGTCCAAATTTGAGATCTTTGGTTCCAACCACCGTGTCTTTGTGAAACGCACAAGAGGTGAACGGATGGACTCTACATGCCTGGTTCCCACTGTGAAGCATGGAGGAGAAGGTGTGATGGTGTGGGGGTGCTTTGCTGGTGACACTGTTGGGGATTTATTCAAAATTGAAGGCATACTCAACCAGCATGGCTACCACAGCATCTTGCAGTGGCATGCTATTCCATCCGGTTTGCATTTAGTTGGACCATCATTTATTTTTCAACAGGACAATGACCCCAAACACACCTCCAGGCTGTGTAAGGGCCATTTGACCAAGAAGGAGAGTGATGGGGTGCTACGCCAGATGACCTGGCCTCTACAGTCACCAGACCTGAACTCAATCGAGATGGTTTGGGGTGAGTTGGACCACAGAGTGAAGGCAAAAGGGCCAACAAGTGTTAAGCATCTCTGGGAACTCCTTCAAGATTGTTGGAAGACCATTTCCGGTGACTACCACTTGAAGCTCATCAAGAGAATGCCAAGAGTGTGCAAAGCAGTCATCAAAGCAAAAGGTGGCTACTTTGAAGAACCTAGAATATAAGACATATTTTCAGTTGTTTCACATTTTTTTGTTAACTATATAATTCCACATGTGTTAATTCATAGTTTTGATGCCTTCAGTGTGAATGTACAATTTTCATAGTCATGAAAATACAGAAAAATCTTTAAATGAGAAGGTGTATCCAAACTTTTGGTCTGTACTGTAACTACACAATTTTACTGTATAAAATAATAAATAACTAATGATACATTGTATAACACTTTGATACAACATATAATTACATTTTTTTCTTAGCCACTACCTAAACCAAATCTTCCGTCTCTGTCAAAAATCTCCAGAAAAGCTCTGTTTAGAAAATACATCTTTCTATCCTTCAAAAACTCAGATAATTGCCTGTTCCTCTGTCTACATTCCATGATGTCACTGTGAGCTGGTCGTCTCACCTGTCTCTGTCCGTCAATTTTGGCCATTTTCCTTTCTAGAGAGAAGTCACAGTTCTGACTGAGTTTTAACTCTTTCTGTGAAAAAAATGACTTTTGAATCATCTGATATGGCTTATAACATATATGAAATCTTCTACGTATTTCATAGATTTCATTTTGAGGATGACTCATTGGCTTCTGATATTTTTCCTTTTCTGGTTTTACAAATTTAGCTTGATTTATTTTCTTTTCACGATTTTCATGTTTTCTAACAAAATCAAGCAACTGCGCACATTTAAATAGAGAAACTTTTTGTGACGCAATAACTCGAGATACTGGATTTAAGAATTTGAATTTTTGTACAAAAGTTGTTATCATTTGTTGTAATTTTCCATTTTTGATGAGAGCTTTGTACAACCATTCAAATATGGACATGAATGTATATGTACATTCTTTCCTACCAATTCTTAATTTTTGAAGATCATCTATGTCTGGAAAATCCTTTGTGGCACAATAAATCAAATATTTTAATCTGTCCGAATCATTTTTCCATTCATTAGGAGAGTCATTTTCACAGGGCATTAAATTTAAAAGTCTGGAAAATGTGACTGGAATCCACATTTTAAATAATTGATTCCTCTCCTCATTGGATAAATCAAACTTATCAGAAAAGCTCTCAAATATCTCTGAATTTCTACAGACATGGATTTTGACATTATATTTTGGCATGATTTTGTATAATTTTAGCAAATTTTTCCTCATTTTAATTTGGAGTTGGGCCTCGGTAGCTTCTAAGTTTCCTGCTATTTTAGTGGCCCTTGTATGTCAGCTCCTCCTACGTCAGTTATTTGATATGTCAGTTTCTCGTATGTCACTCATGTCTCCTCCCATGTCAGTTTTTTGTATGTCCGTCTCTTCCTCAGACCCAAGGTCACCTTCAGTTACAGACATGTGTCTTACTTCTTGTTCAATTTCCACATTACACTCAGAATTAGTATCACCATTTGACACTACTTCTACACATCTGTCCAGCTTAGACTTCTCTAACACAAGACTATGAAATACATCTACCAAATGTAGAATATTTCTCAATTTTTCTTTGTCTCTTTGAAAAGATATCAACTTAGCATTTAACTGTAAATTCTGAAATTCACATTTGCTATATAAACTAAGCCACAAAACATTTAAGTCAGTTTCATCATTAACTTTGAAGTTAATCTTACTTTGTTTAGCAAAAGAAGAAATTATATCCATATTTTGCTTACCTTCAGATTTCTTAGCTTTGGTGATCAGCACGTCTTATCCTCAGTTCGTCTGATTCTGGTGCCTTGTAGTACTTCTGGTGCCTGTCAATCCATCTGGAGAATAGATCAGTCCTCAATCTGTAGGTTCTTTCTGATTCTTGTGACAAAGTTAGTGGATTTCCTGACACGTGAACAACAGCTGTTCAGCTCGTCTCATCTCTTCTCTCCCCCCTTTGTTCAAGACGGAAATTCACATGCAAACATGAAAAATCAGGACTGGATAAGGCTCGCCAATGTAAAAAAATACTTATTTCTGTATATTTTTTCTATCGAGGACTTCTCAATGTTATGATCTGCTACAAGCACTAAGGAAAGACAGGAGATCTGTCCCTACAATGGAAGTAAGCTGGATCCCTACGATGTAACGGGGAACCTGATCCTGCGATCAGACTCGCTAAAGTCCTCGGCTAGTCTGAACGAAGACCTATAGATGTGAGGGAAGGGATCCCTACAAGAACTAGGGACTGGGAGAAAGATGGACACCTCCTAGCAGAAATTGTAGCAGAAATAAGACAAACAAACAGCATAGAACATAAAGGGCCGAAGACCTAGCAAAACTGACAGAGAAAGGTAACAGAGCACCAAGCTAGCTCAAGAGTAGAAATTACAATGAAGTCCAGCAAGGCTAGGAGGGCGGAGCCGGATTAAATAGGCAAAAATGGTCATGTGACCAGCAAACTAGATAAAACCTAACAGGAGAGTTCTAACAGTACCCCCTCTTCTAAGAGGATCCTCCGGATCCCCTAGGCCCGGGCTTATCAGGAAACCTCCTGTGAAACGCTCTGACAAGTCTGGAAGCAGAAACATCATCCGCCCTCACCCATGAGTTATCCTCGGGTCCGAAACCCTTCCAAGCGATGAGATACTGCAAACTCCCTCTATACCGTCTAGAATTTAGGATGCGGGAAATTTCATATTCCCCATCCTCCACCACCGGAGGAACAGTGGCAGAGGCGTCACCATCCGACACCTCAGCTCTTTTCAACAGAGAAACATGAAACACCGGGTTAATCTTCCAGGAGGTAGGAACCTCCAACCTAACAGCAGATTGGTTAACTATCTGAAGCACCTTAAAGGGCCCTACAAACTTGGGACCCAATTTTTTAGAAGGAATCCTCAATCGCAGATTCTTAGAGGACAACCAAACCATGTCACCAATAGCAAACAAAACCTCTTGCCGTTTCCTATCAAAGTACCTCTTAGATTTTTTGTTAGCCTCCTGAAGATTACCACACACATCCGTCCAAACTGTCTCCAAATCACCGGAAAAACTCTCCTCCTCAGGCACAGCCCATATCAATTTGGAGAATGACCCAAAAGACGGATGTCTCCCAGAACAGCAAAAAAAAGGCGAACACCCAGCAGAAGAGGATGTATGGTTGTTAAGAGCAAATTCAGCAAGTGGCAGAAACTCAGACCACCCCTCCTGATTGTCTGCCACAAAACAACGCAAAATCTGCTCAACATCCTGGTTCTTTCTTTCTGTCTGGCCATTAGACTCAGGATGATATCCGGATGAAAACGACAAATGAACTCCCAACCTGTCACAAAAGGCACGCCAAAAATGACCCACGAACTGAGGTCCCCTATCAGAAACAATGTCAGTAGGAACGCCATGTAGTCTGACAATTTCCTTGACAAAGGCCTTAGCGAGTGTCGTAGCGCAGGGCAGTTTGATGAAGGGAACCAAGTGACACATCTTGCTAAAACGGTCCACGACCACCCAGATGACCGTGAAACCCTCAGAGGGGGGAAGGTCAGTAATAAAGTTCATAGCCAGATGTGTCCAAGGTGCACTAGGAACCTCCAGAGGGCAAAGCAACCCCGCAGCAGGAGCATGCGAAGACTTAGATCTAGCACACACAGTACATTGACGCACCCACTTAATGACTTCCTTTTGCCATCCAGGCCACCAAAAACTGCGACCCACAAGTCTCTTGGTCTCAGAAATTCCTGGATGACCTGCCAACCAAGACTCATGACACTCAACAAACAAATCTCTCCTAAAGGTCCTAGGCACAAACAACCTCCCATGGGGAGTGCTAGACGGGGCATTCTCCTGAGCTTTAAGAATCTCATCCTCCAAAACGGAGTCCAAAGCAGCAATCACAACACCTTCCTGTAAAATGCTCTCCTCCTCCTCCTCAGCACCGACCATTGGAGAAAAGCTGCGAGACAAAGCATCAGCTTTAACATTCTTGGTACCCAGGATGTAAGTAACGGAAAAATTAAACCGCGAGAAAAAAAGTGCCCACCTAGCCTGACGAGCATTAAAGCACTTGGCAGCATCAAGATAGATCAGATTTTTATGATCAGTGAAAACCTGAATGGGAAATTCAGCGCCTTCCAAGAGATGACGCCAGTGTTCAAATGCGAGTTTAATCGCCAGCAATTCCCGATTACCAATATCGTAATTAAGTTCAGTCTCAGAATTTTTTTTTGAAGAAAAAGCACAGGGATGTACTCCATCCTTGTTTTCCTGAGACATCACCGCACCGACCCCCACAGAAGAAGCATCAACCTCAACCAAAAACGGCTTAGTCACATCAGGCTGCATAAGGATGGGAGCAGAGGTGAACCTCTCCTTTAGAAACACAAAAGCTTCAATGGCCTCAGAAGCCCACTGAACCGCATTAGCACCTTTCCTGGTGAGATCGGTCAGTGGTTTGACAATAATAGAAAAATTCTTTATGAATTTTCTGTAATAATTGGCGAAACCCAAAAACCTCTGTATCGATTTCAAACCAATAGGCCTAGGCCATTCCTGCACAGTTTGAACTTTAACTGGATCCATCTCAAAACCTTCACTGGAGATAATGTAACCCAAAAAACTAATTCTCTGTACAGCGAACTCACATGTCTCTAGCTTAGCAAAAAGCGACTTGTCCATTAATAACTGTAAAACCTCACGTACGCTCCGCCAATGAGACTCCAGATCCGGCGAATAAATCAAAATGTCATCCAAATACACAACCACATTTTTGCCGATCAAAGGTCTAAGGATGTCATCAATAAGATTCTGAAAAAATGCTGGAGCATTGGTAAGACCAAAAGGCATAACCAGATTCTCAAAATGACCCACAGGAGTGTTAAAAGCAGTATTCCATTCATCACCCTCCTTCATGCACAACAAATTGTATGCCCCCCGGAGATCAATTTTAGAGAACCACTTGGCCCCCACTAACTGGTTAAACAAATCAGGAATCAATGGTAGTGGGTAAGGATTGCATACAGTAATTTTATTAATCTCACGAAAGTCCAGACAAGGACATAAACAGCCGTCCTTTTTTTTAACAAAAAAAAATACAACAGCCACAGGAGACTTGGAAGGCCTAATGTGACCGGCGGCCAAGCTTGTCTGTATGTATTCCTCCAAAGCCTTTCTCTCAGGAATAGTAAGATTAAATAAACGACTTTTAGGAAGAGTCGCTCCAGGGACAAATTCAATGGTACAATCATAGTCTCTATGAGGAGGCAAAATTTGCGATTCCTTCTCAGAAAAAACTTTCCAAAAATCCTGAATAGGTACAGGTAATTCCCCTTTATCCACAGCAGCAATGCGCCCGTTACAACACTTGTCATAACACTTAGGGCTCCAGGACTTAATTTCATTGGTAGACCAATCCAGTACAGGATTATGCAATTTTAACCAGGGTAGCCCCAACACTACTGGAGAAGGCAAATTATTTAATACTACCAAATCCAAATTCTCTTGGTGAATACCATTAATAGTGAGGGGAAATTCACAGACCTTGAGAGTAACACTCTTTAAGGGAGAGCCATCGACAGAAACCACAGCAATAGGGGATGACAAAGGTTTGGGTTTTAATTTAAGTTTTTCCAGGAATCCCCCATCAATCACATTCAGAGTAGAACCACAATCCACAAATACCCGAAATTCAATTAATTCTTCCTGAGCAGTGGTAGTAGCAGAAAGAAGTACACCCTTAGTATTTAAACAGGCTATACGAGCGTAACTGACCTTTTTTTTTCTTTGTTCATATGAAGCACACAGTTCTTAATGAAATGGTCAGATTTTCCGCAATAAAAGCACAAACCTTCAGAAAATCTGCGGTCTTTTTCCTGAGAGCGGGGTGACATCGCCCCAATCTCCATCGGCTCTCCGATATCAGTACAGACCCTCTCAAGACTTGGAGCTGACATGGCAGAGGATTTACTCTCATTAACCCTTGCACGCAGTCTCCTGTCCACCCGTATAGCTAATTGCATTGCCTCCTGCAAGTTTCCAGGTGAAGGATAAGCAATCAGCAGATCCTTAACCCTTTCACCTAGCCCCACAAGAAACAAACTTTTCAAAGCTGAATCGTTCCACCCAACCTGAGCAGACCACCGACGGAAGTGAGTACAATAATTTTCCACATTACCTGATCCCTGCCTCAAACGTCTTAATTCAGACTCAGCAGATGAGACACGATCAGGATCATCATACAACAACCCCAAAGCAGAAAAAAAACTATCCACTGATCTAAAGCACGGATCACTAGGTTGGAGAGAAAAGGCCCATCCCTGAGGTTCTTTGCGCAAAAGTGACATTATGAACCCTATGCGCTGTGATTCATCACCAGAGGATCCGGGTATTAAACGAAAATACAATAAACAAGCATTTTTAAAGGAAAAAAAATCTTGTTGTTCACCAAAAAATAGATCAGGCAGACGTACCTTTGGCTCTACAAAATGTGCTCCAGAACAGCTACTCACGTGTTGTTGGAGCTTGGCCACCTCCAGAGAGAGTCCCTGCAGGCATTGAGCCAAATCCTGAACCGACACCATGATGGAAACTGGAGGTCTTTCCTTAGAGAAATTTTTGGGCTGGATTTACTGTTATGATCTGCTACAAGCACTAAGGAAAGACAGGAGATCTGTCCCTACAATGGAACTAAGCTGGATCCCTACGATGTAACGGGGAACATGATCCTGCGATCAGACCCGCTAAAGTCCTCGGCTAGTCTGAACGAAGACCTATAGATGTGAGGGAAGGGATCCCTACAAGAACTAGGGACTGGGAGAAAGATGGACACCTCCTAGCAGAAATTGTAGCAGAAATAAGACAAACAAACAACATAGAACATAAAGGTCCGAAGACCTAGCAAAACTGACAGAGAAAGGTAACAGAGCACCAAGCTAGCTCAAGAGTAGAAATTACAATGAAGTCCAGCAATGCCAGGAGGGCGGAGCCGGATTAAATGGGCAAAAAAGGTCATGTGACCAGCAAACTAGAAAAAAACCTAACAAGAGGAGTTCTAACACTCAAAGTATCAATATCAAGATATTCTTTAAAAAAAAATGTATCTATTTATTTTCGGGTTGTCCATTAAAAAGAATGATTGCAGAAGGTAAATACAATAGCTAGTTACAAAGTCATTGTCCATTTGTCCATAATTAGCTTAATTGTTGAGATTCACAATAATATTTTCCTGGGATCCTGGATGGTAGATTGCGTCTGTCTGTGTCCAGCACATGTGTCAAGATGACACCATGTGTCCGGGTAAAGAACGTGTTTCCTTGGGCCTACATCAGCAGCTGGTTTACACACAGATCCTTGTCCTGTGTCCTGTGGAATTGCAAGAGCCCCCCTGTCTCTAACATGGGCTTTTATAGCACCTGTTATTCCGCATATGGTAGTGAACAAAACATACACACACAAATAGCGCATGTCATCTAGAAACCCTAGCACGAGGCTGATGCCATCTTATGCAATGTATGGTACAGAATTCAGAATTAAGAATAAAATGAATATCCATAATTATTATTTAACAGCGGGCACAGCTGATAGACAGACAGGTGGGCACGGCTGATAGACAGGCTGGCGGGCATTGGAACCTGAGGGCTGGGGAGAGTGTTAGCACACAAAGAACAACTTTGCACAGGCACCTCCATTATGGAGGAGGGGTTGTAAGTAGGGGCAGTACTCCGGCTATTGGCCGGGGACTTTTTAGGACGGTGTGCGTGTCCCCTTTAAGAGGAAGGGAGCGCGCGCGTGCCCTAAGTACAGAGACTGGGGATCTATGCACGGTGTGCGCGCCGCGGGCAGGCGCTGTGATGAGGCCGGGCGGAGGAGCACGGAACGCCGGACCAGAGCCGCGGTGGTGAGTAGATCGGCGTCTCTGACGGGCAGGAGGCAGAGATGCCGACACTACAGTACCCCCAACTCTTCTTCAAGCCCGCAAGAAACTTTTCAAGAAGAGGAGGAGCATGTATGTCCTTCCTGGGCTGCCAAGACCTCTCCTCAGGACCAAACCCCTTCCAATCCACAAGAAAAAAGGTTTTTCCTCTTACCCTCTTGGTAGCCAGAATGTTCTCTACCTCAAAAACGTCCTCAACGCTGACTGGATCTGGAGCTGTACACGGATAATGAGAGAAAGGATTGAGGACAACAGGCTTGAGGAGTGACACATGGAAGGAGGTGGGGATCCGTTATGAGGCAGGAAGTTTCAGCTTGTACGCCACCGGATTAATTTGGCTCAGAATCTCGAACGGGCAAATGAATCGAGGACCCAACTTGTAAGAAGGCATCTTGAGGCAAACATACTTAGAGGAAAGCCAGACCTTGTCTCCCGGACGGAAAAGAGGCGAATCCAGACGTCTCTTATCGGCGTGTCTCTTCATCCGCTCAGAGGACTGTAGAAGTGCAGCTCTAGTGTCTTTCCAAATCACCGAAAAGTCATTGACGAGACACTCTGCGGCAGGATTGTCCACTGAAGAAGAGACGGGAAACGGAATTTGGGGGTGTTGATTTTAAACCACAAAAAACGGAGACTTAGCAGAGGACTCACTCACATGGTTGTTATAAGAATACTCGGCCTAAGGCGGAAGTTCTACCCAATCGCTATGGTGAGCGTTGACAAAGTGCCGAAGAAAAATGGTGAGGATCTGATTAATATGTTCCACTTGACCATTGTACTGAGGATGATAGGCCGAAGAAAAGTCCAAAGCGACATCCAGCAGCTTGCACATGGCTCTCCAGAAGCGAGAAGTGAACTGAACTCCTCTGTTCGAGACAATGTGGAGGGGTAAGCTGTGGAGACGAAAGATGTAACGGATGAAGTCCTTAGCCAGCACAGGTGTGGACAGAAGACCAGGCAAAGGAATGAAGTGGGCCATCTTGGAGAAGCGGTCAGCGACCACCCATATAACGGTAGAACCGGCAGATACCGGAAGATCAGTGATGAAGTCCATAGCAATGTGTTGCCAAGGAGCAGAAGGCACGGGGAGAGGAAGAAGACGACCAGCTGGAAGGTGCCTAGGTATCTTCTTACGGGCACAGGAGGAACAAGCCGCGAAAAAATCCGCAACATCCATGCGCAGGGTGGGCCACCAATAATGTCGGGCAATAAGCAGAAGCGTCTTACTCTGGCCGGCATGACCAGCCAGTTTGGAAGAATGACCCCAGAGTCAAACGGAGCAACAGTCATTATTCTGGAGGGCCAATCATAAATAAAGGAAAAGGTTTTTTTCCTGCTCATCTGTCCCTTTGTGCCTGGCTGCAATCCTCGAAGAGTCCAATAGAAATATGAAGAAATCCGGTACCAAAGCAATATGTTCCAAAGCTTTGTTCCAAAAAATTCTTAGGTATAAAAACACAGGCATACATTTTTGAAGGTGGAGGGCTTAATACAGCAAGGTCCCAGGACACTGGTTTACGCGTTTCAGGGCTATGTGTGCCCCTTAATCATAACCTAGCTGTATGGCTGTGGCATGGGGATTTTAAAATAGCCGGGCAAACATGTCCCGCCTCCCTTGTCACATGACTTACAAAACCTCTGTATCAAACACATTTTAAAATGCCAATGCAAAACACATATACAAGTTTAAAAACAAATTACAATATTGTAACAAGGTGCTATAAATGTGATTCGTGAACAGTTTTAATAGAATAGAATCAAATCCGAGCGTTTATTCAGGCTGGTGGGGTGGGCGGTCTCCTTCATCAGAATCCAATAGGTTTCCTGACTCAGGAGTTTCTGTCTCCAAGCCCCACCTCTCCTAGGCTTGTTGACTCTTTGTATCCCAAAGAATGGGAAACCCCTCAGATCTCCTCCATGTACTTGAAAAAAATGCTTGGATACATTGGATGGATTACAGGCTTCGCCGTTCACTGAATCACGAAGATGCTCGTTAATACGATGTCGCAATTTCCTCGTAGTGCAGCCTATGTATGAGAGATTACAGACATTGCAGGTAATTATATAAATGACATATGAGCTTCTGCAGTGGATAAAATTCTGAATTTTAAACATTTCTGGTTTCGCTATTTTCTGAAATTGTTTAGTATTCACTGCATATCTACATGTACCACACTTATTATTACCACATTTAAAAAAAAACCCTTGTAGATAGCCATGTTCTATTTCCCAAACCTGTCATCACCAAACTTGGTGATAAAATATTGGACAAAGTTGGAGCTTTCCTAGTTGAAAATAAGCAGCCTTCCTTCAGAATGTTATCTAAGATTTGGTCACTTTTTAACATTGGCAAATATTTTTTAATAATTGATTCAATCTGACTATATTCCTTGCTGCATGTTGCTACAAATACCGTTTTTTTATTATTTTTCCGTCTCTGCTGATTTTTACACTTGCCCACCATATCTGACCGGGGAATTTTTTCCACTGATTTAATTGCTCTGGTAAGAGACCAGTCCTGATAACCTCTTTCTTTGAGTCTACTGCAGATATCATTTCTCTCCTGGATATAACATTCGTGGTCACTGCAGTTTCTTTTAGATCTATACATCTCACCCCTTGGAATATTAACCCTTACGTGTCTTGGATGACAAGAATCAGCTCTGAGGATAGTATTTCCCATGGTTTCTTTACGAAAAGTCGATGTTTTTACTTTACCATCAGATACATTTGCAGAAATTTTTAAATCCAAAATACTAATCTCTGCCTTACTGCACCTGTAAGTAAAAAAAAGATTGCAATTGTTGGCATTAACATATTCCATAAATTGGGGAACATTGGCAACGTCTGTGGACCACAGAATGATCATATCGTCCATATATCTAGCATCTATATATATAATTGTCTTATCCCGTTTGTCTGTCTGTCTGTCTGTCTGTCCAGGAAATCCCGCGTCGCTCATTGGTCCAGCCGCTGTCTGTCAAGGAAGTCCCGCGTCGCTCATTGGTCCGGCCGCGGCCAATCAGCGACGTGGGATTTCAAAAAAAGATGGCGGCCGTTAGCGGCTCATCTGCCGCACGGAGGTCAGCGGCGATGCAGCCGGGAGATGAGCGGCGCTAGTTGCTCATCTCCCCGCTGCTGGCAGCACAAGTACCCCGACAGGCGGCGCCGCTCACCTCCATGCTGCTAACGTCGGGAGATCAGCGGCTTGGCCCGCTGATCTCCGGACGGCAAGTGTGAACGGAGGACCGGGGAGCGGCGCCGCCGGTCGGGATGCTTCTGCTGCGAGCAGCCGCTCATCTCCCGGCTTCTCGCAGCGGAAGTAGCCGCACAAGCAGCGCCGCTCCCCGGTCCTCAATAATACGACGCTGATTAGTCGCGGTCGACGCACGCGACCAATCAGTGATATAGAAGGAAAATTTAAACGCCGCTCTGCTGATTGGTCGCAGTGGCAGGCCGCGACCAATCAGTGATATGCGCGGCAAATTTAAACGCCACTCTGCTGATTGGTCGCGGTGGCCGGCCGCGACCGATCAGCGATATGGAAGGAAAATTTAAACGCCGCTCAGCTGATTGGTCGCGGTGGCCAGCCGCGACCAACCAGCGATTTTGGCGCCAAATTTAAACCCCACTCTGCTGATTGGTCGCGGTGGCCAGCCGCGAACAATCAGCATTATTGGCGCCAAATTTAAACCCCACTCTGCTGATTGGTCGCGGCCGCCAGCCGCGACCAATCAGCGGTTTTGGCGCAAAATTTAAACGCTGCTCTGCTGATTGGTCGCGGTCGCCGGCCGCGACCAATCAGCATTATTGGCGCCAAATTTAAACCCCGCTCTGGTGATTGGTTGCGGTGGCCGGCCACGACCGATCAGCGATATGGGTGGCAAATTTAATCCCCGCTCTGCTGATTGGTCGTGGCTGCCAGCCGCGACCAATCAGCGATTTTGGCGCAAAATTTAAACGCTGCTCTGCTGATTGGTCGCGGTCGCCGGCCGCGACCAATCAGCATTATTGGCGCAAAATTTAAACACCGCTCTGCTGATTGGTTGCCGCCGCCAGCCGCGACCAATCAGCGAGATTGGCACCAAATTTATACAAAGCTCTGCTGATTGGCGCCAAATTTAAACACCGCTCTGCTGATTGGTCGCGGCAGCCGGCCGCGATCAATCAGCGAGATTTGCGCCAAATTTAAACCCCGTTCTACTGATTGGTCGCGGCCGCCAGCTGCGACCAATCAGCGAGATTAGCGCCAGATTTAAACAACGCTCTGCTGATTGGTCGAGGCCGCCGGCCGCGATCAATCAGCGATTTTGGCGCCAAATTTAAACACCGCTTAGCTAATTGCGCCCGATCGGCCGCATACATGTTCTAGAATACCTGATGCGCTAGAATCGGGCCACCATCTAGTAATGTGATATACTGTATTGGAAAGGGTTGTCAGCTGAAAAAATACTTGACTCTTCCCACCAAGAAACGAACAAATTAGCAAAAGAAGGGGAAAATTTTGCGCCCATTGAGGCACCCCAGCATTGTAAAAAATATTTATTATCATACAGAAAATAGTTATGGCTTAATAGGAAGTCAAGTGCCAAACAAACAAAGGAAATCAAGTCTGGGGAATAATTCGAATATTTCTGCAACATCTCAGAGACCGCTTTTATTCCCAAGGCATGTGGAATACAAGAATAAAAGGATTCAATATCACATGCAACCCATGTGTGTTTTTCCTCCCATACAACCCGTTCCAAAAGGGTTAACAAGTGATTTGTATCCTTTATATAGCCTGGACAAATTTGTACCACCGGCTGCAAAAGAGAGTCCACCCATTCGGACAAATGTTCACTATATGACCCTATCCCAGAGACAATAGGTCTCATGGGTGGGGGGAACCTCCCCTTATGAAGTTTATTCTTGTCAATGGTGTGTAGAGGCTCCTCCTCTGGGTCAGCAGACAGAGAAGAGCGGGATAGAACGTCAGCTTTAATATTCTTGTCTGCCGGGCGGTAATGGAGAGTAAAGCTGAAATGAACAAAGAACAGAGACCATCTGACTTGACACGGATTTAGCCTTTGGGCGGTCTGCAAGTAAGCGAGGTTTTTATGGTCAGTGTAGATGGCCACCGAATCCAGGGCCCCTTCAAGCAAGTAGCGCCACTCCTCCAAAGCTAATTTGATGGCCAGCAGTTCTCGATCTCCTATGGAGTAATTGCGCTCGGTCGGAGAAAAGAGTTTGGAGAATAAGCCGCAGGTCACCATTCGTCCGGACGAGGATTTCTGGGTGAGCGCTGCTCCTGTCCCGGAGGAAGAGGCATCAACCTCCAAGAAGAACTGTTTATTGCAATCTGGACGTCGTAGCACTGGAGCAGAGGAGAAAGCTTGCTTAAGAGAGGCAAAGGCACTTTCCGCGTCGGAAGTCCATTCCCTGTGATTTGCCCCTTTACGGGTGAGAGCAGAGATGGGAGCAGTCCGGGAGGAGAAATGAGGAATGAAGAGGCGGTAATAGTTAGCGAATCCCAGAAACCGCTGAATAGTCTTCAACCCCTCAGGTCGGGGCCACTTTAAGATGGCAGACACCTTCTCGGGATCCATCTGCAGTCCGGTCTCTTAGATGATATACCCCAAAAATGGTAGGGAGGTCTGCTCAAAGACGGATTTTTCGTACTTAGCATACAGGCGATTCTTATGGAGCCTCAGCAGTACCTGACGAACATCCCTCCGATGAGAGGGCAGATCAGTAGAGAACACCAAGATATCATCCAGGTACACAACCACGCAGGAATACAGGAGATCTCGGAAGATGTTGTTCACTAACTCCTCCAAGATGGCTGGAGCATTACAGAGACCGAAGGGCATCACATGGTACTCGTCTCCCTGGCGAATCTGGACCAGATTGTATGCCCCTCAAAGATCAAGCTTAGTGAAGATCTTTGCGCCTTTTAGGCGGTCAAACAACTCCGAGATGAGAGGCAGGGGGTACTTATTTTTTATGTTAATCTGGTTTAGGCCCCTATAGTCGATATATGGACAAAGAGAGCCGTCTTTCTTTTTGACGAAGAAGAATCTTGCTCCAGTTGGAAAGGTGGATTTCTGGATAAATCCCCAAACAAGATTCTCTTCTATGTACTCAGAGACATAGCATGGGTCTTGGCCATGACAAGGGGTAGATTCGCCAGCGAGGAGGTGAAGCACCAGGTATTAGGTCGATGGTGTAATCATACGGCCTATGAGGTGGTAGTGTCTCTGCCTCCTTTTTATCAAAGACATCCGCATATGACCAGTAGGGTGCCGGCAGGCCAGGTAGGTTAGCTGGAGTAGACAGAGGTCGAGCAGGACGAACAGGAACCAGACAGGACTTATGACATTCCTGACCTCACCCTATCTCTAATTCAGGATGGGCTTATGTCTCTGTAACCAAGGGAGGCCAAGCAAGAGGGGATAAGAGAGACCGGACAACACGTAGAAGGAGATCTTCTCCGAATGTAGAATTCCCACCTGAAGAGTTACAGGCTCAGTGACAAACAAGATGGTCTCAGAGAGAAGCTTTCCGTTCATGGAGGAAACCACTAAAGGATCAGCCAGACATATAGTAGGAATCTGATATCGCTCCACAACGGCCTGTTGAATGAGGTTCCCAGCGGCTCCAGAATCCAGATAGGCAGTCTCGAAGAAGCAGGTCTTGTCACTGGTAACCGAAACGGACAGATTCAAGGGCAGAGAGCAAGAACTTTTGCCTAGGACGACCTCTCCGAGCGGTCCCAGACACTGGAGTTTCCCGGTCTCACCGGACAGGAGCGGATTAGATGCTCTATATTGCCACAGTAGAAGCAACTCCCCTCGGCGCGGCGGGCCTCCTGGCGACACTTGACCATCTTAACTTGGTCTATTTGCATAGACCCTGGAGAAGAAACTGGCGGGGATGTTGGTTGCGAGACTGGCCTTTGGAAGGTTGGTGCGAGGCGCAGGGATCTTCTCTCATGGGTCGCCTCCTTAGAACGCTCCTGAAAACGAATGTCGATCTATGTAGCTAATGACACCAGGTCGTCCAGAGAGGTAGGTATGTCACGACCGGCTAGCTCATCCTTGATCTGTCCGGAAAGGCCCTCCCAAAAAGTAGACACCAGAGCCTCATTGTTCCAGGCAAGTTCAGATGCGAGGGTGCAGAAACGCATGGCTTACTGACCCACAGAGAGACTCCCTTGGCGGAGTTGGAGAATGTTAGAACTCTCCTGTTAGGTTTTTTTTAGTTTGCTGGTCACATGACCATTTTTGCCTATTTAATCCGGCTCCGCCCTCCTGGCCTTGCTGGACTTCATTGTATTTACTACTCTTGAGCTAGCTTGGTGCTCTGTTGCCGTTCTCTGTTAGTTTTGCTAGGTCTTCTGACCTCTATGCTTTTTGTTGTGTGTTTGTCTTTGACTGCTACTATTTCTGCTAGGAGGTGTCCAACTTATCCCAGTCCCTAGTTCTTGTAGGGATCCCTCCCTCACATCTATAGGTCTTCGTACAGACTAGCCGAGGACTTTAGCGGGTCTGATCGCAGGATCAGGTTCCCCGTTACATCGTAGGGATCTAGTTTAGTTCAATTGTAGGGACAGATCTCCTGTCTTTCCTTAGTCCCTGTAGCAGATCATAACAGTAAGTCCAGCCTTAAAAGAAAAAAAAAATTTTTCTCTAAGGAAAGACCTCCAGTTTTCCATCATGGTCTCGGTTCAAGATTTGGCTCAACGCTTGCAGGGACTCTCTCTGGAGGTGGCCAAGCTCCAACAACACGTGAGTAGCTGTTCTGGAGCACATTTTATGGAACCAAAGGTACGTCTGCCTGATTTATTTTTTGGCGAACAACAAGATTTTTTTTCTTTTAAAAATGCTTGTTTATTGTATTTTCGTTTGAGACCCGGATCCTCTGGTGATGAATCACAGTGTATAGGGTTCATAATGTCACTTTTGCGCAAAGATCCTCAGGGATGGGTCTTCTCTCTCCAACCTAGTGATCCGTGCTTTAGATCAGTGGATAGTTTTTTTTCTGCTTTGGGTTTCTTGTACGATGATCCTGATCGTGTCTCATCTGCTGAGTCTGAATTGAGACATCTGAGGCAGGGATCAGGTAATGTGGAAAAATATTGTTCTCACTTCCGTCGGTGGTCTGCCCAGGTGGGGTGGAACGATTCAGCTTTGAAAAGCTTGTTTCTTGCAGGGCTAGGTGAAAGGGTTAAGGATTTACTGATTGCTTATCCCACACCTGGAAACTTGCAGGAGGCAATGCAATTAGCTATACGGGTGGACAGGAGACTGCGTGCAAGGGTTAATGAGAGCAAATCCTCTTCTATGTCAGCTCCGAGTCCTGAGAGGGTCTGTGCTGACAATGGAGAGCCGATGGAGATTGGGGCGATGGCACCCCGCTCTCAGGAAAAAGACCGCAGGCTTTCTGAAGGCTTGTGCTTCTATTGCGGAAATTCTGGTCATTTTATTAAGAACTGTGTGCTTCGTATGAAGAAAGAAAAAAAAAATGGTCAGTCATGCACGTATAGCCTGTTTAAATTCTAAGGGAGTATTCCTATCTGCCACTACTGCTGCTCAGGATGAATTAATTGAATTTCGGGTATTTGTGGATTGTGGTTCTACTCTGAATGTGATTGATGGGGGATTCTTGGAAAAACTTAGATTAGAACCTAAAACTTTGTCATCCCCTATTGCTGTGGTTTCTGTTGATGGCTCTCCCTTGAAGAGTGTTACTCATAAGGTCTGTGAATTTCCCCTCACTATTAATGGTATTCATCAAGAGAATTTGGATTTGGTGGTATTGGATAATTTGCCTTCTCCAGTAATATTGGGGTTACCCTGGTTAAAATTGCACAATCCTGTACTGGATTGGTCTACCAATGAAATTAAGTCCTGGAGCCCTAAGTGTTATGACAAGTGTTGTAACGGGCGCATTGCTGCTGTGGATAAAGGGGAACTACCTGTACCTATTCAGGATTTTTGGAGAGTTTTTTCTGAGGAGGAGTCACAAATTTTGCCTCCCCTTAGAGACTATGATTGTACCATTGAATTTGTCCCTGGAGCGACTCTTCCTAAAAGTCGTTTATTTAATCTTACTATTCCTGAGAGAAAGGCTTTGGAGGAATACATACAGACAAGCTTGGCCGCCGGTCACATTAGGCCTTCCAAGTCTCCTGTGGCTGTTGGATTTTTTTTTGTAAAAAAAAAAGATGGCGGTTTACGTCTTTGTCTGGACTTTCGTGAGATTAATAAAATTACTGTACGCAATCCTTACCCACTGCCATTGATTCCTGATTTATTTAACCAGTTAGTGGGGGCCAAGTGGTTCTCTAAAATTGATCTCCGGGGGGCATACAATTTGTTGCGCATGAAGGAGGGTGATGAATGGAAGACTGCTTTTAACACTCCTGTGGGTCATTTTGAGAATCTGGTGATGCCTTTTGGTCTTACCAATGCTCCAGCATTTTTTCAGAATCTTATTAATGACATCCTTAGACCTTTAATTGGCAAAAATGTGGTTGTGTATTTGGATGACATTCTGATTTATTCGCCTGATCTGGAGTCTCATTGGCGGAGCGTACGTGAGGTATTACAGTTATTAATGGACAATTCGCTTTTTGCTAAGCTGGAGAAATGTGAGTTCGCTGTACAGAGAATTAGTTTTTTGGGCTACATTATCTCCAGTTAAGGTTTTGAGATGGACCCGGTTAAAGTTCAAGCTGTGCAGGAATGGCCTAGGCCTATTGGTTTGAAATCGATACAGAGGTTTTTGGGTTTCGCCAATTATTACAGAAAATTCATAAAAAAAATTTCTATTATTGTCAAACCGCTGACCGATCTCACCAGGAAAGGTGCTAATGCGGTTCAGTGGACTTCTGAGGCCATTGAAGCTTTTGTGTTTCTAAAGGAGAGGCTCACCTCTGCTCCCATCCTTATGCAGCCTGATGTGACTAAGCCGTTTTTGGTTGAGGTTGATGCTTCTTCGGTGGGGGTCGGTGCGGTGTTGTCTCAGGAAAGCAAGGATGGAGTACATCCCTGTGCCTTTTTTTCAAAAAATTTTTCTGAGACTGAACTTAATTACGATATTGGTAATCGGGAATTGCTGGCGATTAAACTCGCATTTGAACACTGGCGTCACCTCTTGGAAGGTGCTGAATTTCCCATTCAGGTTTTCACTGATCATAAAAATCTGATCTATCTTGATGCTGCCAAGCGCTTGAATGCCCGCCAGGCTAGGTGGGCACTTTTTTTCTCGCAGTTTAAATTTTCCGTTACTTACATCCCGGGTACCAAGAATGTTAAAGCGGATGCTTTGTCTCGCAGCTTTTCTCCCATGGTCGGTGTTGAGGAGGAAGAGGTGAGCATTTTACAAGAAGGTGTTGTGATTGCTGCTTTGGACTCCGTTTTGGAGGATGAGATACTTAAAGCTCAGGAGAATGCCCCATCTAACACTCCCCATGGGAGGTTGTTTGTGCCTAGGACCTTTAGGAGAGATTTGTTTGTTGAGTGTCATGAGTCTCGGTTGGCAGGTCATCCAGAAATTTCTGAGACCAAGAGACTTGTGGGTCGCAGTTTTTGGTGGCCTGGATGGCAGAAGGAAGTCATTAAGTGGGTGCGCCAATGTACTGTGTGTGCTAGATCCAAGTCTTCGCATGCTCCTGCTGCGGGGTTGCTTTGCCCTCTGGAGGTTCCTAGTGCACCTTGGACACATCTGGCTATGGACTTTATTACTGACCTTCCCCCCTCTGAAGGTTTCACGGTCATCTGGGTGGTCGTGGACCGTTTTAGCAAGATGTGTCACTTGGTTCCCTTCATCAAACTTCCTTGCGCTAAGACACTCGCTAAGGCCTTTGTCAAGGAAATTGTCAGACTACATGGTGTTCCTACTGACATTGTTTCTGATAGGGGACCTCAGTTCGTGGCTCGTTTTTGGCGTGCCTTTTGTGACAGGTTGGGAGTTCATTTGTCGTTTTCATCCGGATATCATCCTGAGTCTAATGGCCAGACAGAAAGGAAGAACCAGGATGTTGAGCAGTTCTTGCGTTGTTTTGTGGCAGACAATCAGGAGGGGTGGTCTGAGTTTCTGACACTTGCTGAATTTGCTCTTAACAACCATACATCCTCTTCTGCTGGGTGTTCACCTTTTTTTTGTTGTTCTGGGAGACATCCGTCTTTTGGGTCATTCTCCAAATTGGTTTCGGCTGTGCCTGAGGAGGAGAGTTTTTCCGGTGATTTGGAGAGAGTTTGGACGGATGTGCATGCTAATCTTCAGGAGGCTAACAAAAAATCTAAGAGGTACTTTGATAGGAAACGGCAAGAGGTTTTGTTTGCTGTTGGTGACATGGTTTGGTTGTCCTCTAAGAATCTGCGATTGAGGATTCCTTCTAAAAAATTGGGTCCCAAGTTCGTAGGGCCCTTTAAGGTGCTTCAGATAGTTAACCAATCTGCTGTTAGGTTGGAGGTTCCTACCTCCTGGAAGATTAACCCGGTGTTTCATGTTTCTCTGTTGAAAAAAGCTGATGTGTTGGATGGTGATGCCTCTGCCACTGTTCCTCCGGTGGTGGAGGACGGGGAATATGCAATTTCCCGCATCCTAAATTCCAGACGGTATAGAGGGAGTTTGCAGTATCTCGTCGCTTGGAAGGGTTTCGGACCTGAGGATAACTCATGGGTGAGGGCGGATGATGTTTCTGCTTCCAGACTTGTCAGAGCGTTTCACAGGAGGTTTCCTGGTAAGCCTGGGCCTAGGGGATCCGGAGGATCCTCTTAGAAGAGGGGGTACTGTTAGAACTCTCCTGTTAGTTTTTTTTTAGTTTGCTGGTCACATGACCATTTTTGCCTATTTAATCTGGCTCCGCCCTCCTGGCCTTGCTGGACTTCATTGTATTTACTACTCCTGAGCTAGCTTGGTGCTCTGTTGCCGTTCTCTGCTAGTTTTGCTAGGTCTTCTGACCTCTATGCTTTTTGTTGTGTGTTTGTCTTTGACTGCTACTATTTCTGCTAGGAGGTGTCCAACTTATCCCAGTCCCTAGTTCTTGTAGGGATCCCTCCCTCACATCTATAGGTCTTCGTACAGACTAGCCGAGGACTTTAGCGGGTCTGATCGCAGGATCAGGTTCCCCGTTACATCGTAGGGATCTAGTTTAGTTCTATTGTAG